>NC_090266.1:599229329-599481829 GCF_040414725.1 Anabrus simplex
CTAGCTCCGAGGTGATGCAGTTCTTTTCAGGCACACCTCCCAATGGAGGAAAGCTGCATGTACCGTTTTAACCAAATACCAGTCGCCCTGACATTCTTATATGTTTGGCGGTACCAGAAATCGAACCCCGGCAACTTAGACCGGCAGTAGGTAAATCCAATCGTTACGCTACGGAGGGGGATGTGTGGAAAAATATACTCCATCAATGAAAAGAAAGACCCCCAACCCCAGCGTCCTTCGAGTCGTTGGATAACGCCTGCGTCTAGCAGTTCGGGACTATATATATGTATTTTTTGCTAGTTGCTTTACGTCGCACGGACACAGTTAGGTCTTAAGGCGACGATGGGACAGGAAAGGGCTAGGAATGGGAAGGAAGCGGCCGTGGCCTTAATTAAGGTACAGCCCCAGCATTTGCCTGGTGTGAAAATGGGAAACCACGGAAAACCATTTTCAGGGCTGCCGACAGTGCGGTTCCAACCTACTATCTCCCGAATACTGGATACTGGCCGCACATAAGCGACTGCAGCTATCGAGCTCGGTACGGGACTATAAACCACAGTTCAGCCCAAGTCTCACTCATTCTAAGTTTTGGAAGAGTCATGGTCTGCGGTAAGTCAGTCGTCAGATAAGAAAACTCCCTTCTCTGTTATGTGCACTTGGCACGTTTTTCTTTAAGAATAAATCACCAAACCGTGTACATACAATCTTCTTCCGCTGAAAACAACCTTCTGTGAAGACTTAGCGAAATCTGGGATCTTGCTATGTTTAAAGGAGTGCATAACAACATGTTCTTCCACACGAAATGTCCACTGCGTGCCCAGGTTTATTAAATCTAAAACTACAACAGGCCTATAACAGACCTGAAACAGGTTAAGAACATAACTGATGCATGTGTACCTCGAAATGCATTTGGGAGATAGTAAGCTAGAACCCCACTATCGATAGCCCTGAAGATGGTTTTCTGTGGTTTCCCATTTTCACACCAGGCAAATCCTGGGGCTCTATCTTAATTAAGGCCACGGCCGCTTACTTCCCATTCCTAGACCTATCCTGTCCCATCGTCGCCATAAGACCTATCTCTGTCGGTGCGACGTAAAGCAAATAGTAATAATAAACAACAGTATGGTCCGGAAATTAACAGGACATATGGACGTAGAACAAAGCGGTTCTGTTGAAATCGGGTGTTTTTAATGGATCTCTTCCCTCCCTGTCATTCTTAGCATAGTTCTGGACATGAAACATTCGCTGAGCTTCATAACTAATATTTTAATAAAAATGGACTTAGAACAATATTGGTTTAGACTATCGATTTGATGAAGTCAAATGCGCTTCTAATTTAATTTGAGCCTCAATGCTCTTACGTCCATTTCCTATTAATTGACAAGGACTGTGTCACAGTAAAATAAGATTTCATCAGAGTAATTATAAATTGTGTCACTCGCAATAAAAGCTAACACTCGTGACCAATGTCACGAAAAATGTACAACAACGCTCACAAATCAGCACCACAGGAAAACTATGTCCCAAATGAACATATGACACGACTTGAGAAAGCTAAACTTATTCTAATCAATTATTTAGAAGTTGTTTTACACCGACACAGAGAGATCTTATGGCCACAATGGGGCAGTAAATGGCTAGGAGTGGGAAGTAAACGGCCGTGGCCTTAATTAAGGTACAGTCCCAGCATTTTCTTGGTATGAAAATGGGAAACCATGGAAACCATCTTCAGGCTGCCGACAGTGGGGTTCGAACACACTATCTCCCGAATACTGGATAATGGCCGCACTTAAGCGACTGCAGCTATCAATCTCGGTTCCAATCAATTAATCAATTTCAAAATTATTCTTCAGGTCAATAATAATAAACTAAAAATTGAAACTACAGTACGAAGTACAGCACGTTCAAACCAAGCATTTGATTTAATTTAAATCAGAGGAACATAGTTGTCGGTGAGAATAATTATTACTCCATTCTTGTAATCACGGGTGGCAATCATTTGTTGATGACTTGAAATTGCATATTGACATAAATCTGTAAGTTATAATGTTCTGTTACACGAACAAAAAAATTACACATCATGACATAAATCAGTTACCACATGTGGACAACTAACGCATAAGTAAATTTTACGTACTTGAGTTCAACCCCACTAAAAAAAAAAGAAACAGCAAACAACAACACGCATATGGCTACCTATGACATATAACTACAGCCTTAATAAACCATTCGCAATAATGTCACTATAATTACTACTAATTGACACTGAACGCCGAAGGAAAACGCACAAAAAGTAAAATAACATCTGAAATCCGTATACCAGTGAAATGGAAAAATGAAATGGCGTATGGCTTTTAGTGCCGGGAGTGTCCGAGGACAAGTTCGGCTGGCCAGATGCAGGTCTTTCGATGTGACTCCCGTAGGCGACCTGTGCGTCGTGATGAGGATGAAATGATGATGAAGATGACACGTACACCCAGCCCCTGTGCCAGCGAAATTAACCAATTAAGGTTAAAATTCCCGACCCTGCCGGGAATCGAACCCGGGACCCCTGTGACCAAAGGCCAGGACGCTAACCGTTTAGCCATGGAGCCGTACCGTATACCAGTGATCAGAGTCGACCACCTCCCACGGGATTCCATTGTGTGAGAAATAAATATGTCGAAATGGGTCATGCGACGCTAACTCTAAAAGCATACCCAGCTGACTAAGTTACAACACAACCAAATTGCCTATCTATATCATGAAACCATCGTCGTAGATTGGACCCTTGCGGCTAGGAACAACACAAACACAATAACATTAATTATGTAAACCCTTCAGAACATAAAATATAATCATCATCATCATCATCTGTTTACCCTCCAGGTTCGGTTTTTCCCTCGGACTTAGCGAGGGATCCCACCTCTACCGCCTCAGGGGCAGTGTCCTGGAGCTTCAGACTCTTGGTCGGGGGATACAACTGGGGAGTATGACCAGTACCTCGCCCAGGCGGCCTCACCTGCTATGCTGAACAGGGGCCTTGTGGAGGGATGGGAAGATTGGAAGGGATAGGCAAGGAAGAGGGAAGGAAGCGGCCGTGGCCTTAAGTTAGGTACCATCCCGGCATTCGCCTGGAGGAGAAGTGGGAAACCACGGAAAACCACTTCCAGGATGGCTGAGGTGGGAATCGAACCCACCTCTACTCAGTTGACCTCCCGAGGCTGAGTGGACTCCGTTCCAGCCCTCGTACCACTTTTCAAATTTCGTGGCAGAGCCGGGAATCGAACCCGGACCTCCGGGGGTGGCAGCTAATCACGCTAACCACTACACCACAGTGGCGATAAAATATAAACCAAATTTTAAAAAATAATTTAAGTAATCACCACCATGCCAAATGATCGTCCCCGTTTTATCGGTTATAGCATCCAAGTAGCTACGGCCGAAATTCCGTTTTAAATAAGGTCACACTCTCATTACATATCTCCTCTCAAATATCCAACTCCACCTTCGCTACGATGGGTCATAATTTCGGAATAATCCGACCTGCCAAGCTGGTGGTTATTTCTGAGGATCACACACACCTTCAATGTCGGTGGTTATTATAGAAACCCTAAGGTCCTAATCCACTGCCATTAATGAAAAATTTAAATACGGAAGTGACTTTACTGTTCTACAACCATGAAAACGTGTCCTAAACTTTCATGAAATTAATGCAATTCGTTACACTAAAAGAAATGGTTAAACGACAACTTCCCAGACGAAAAATAATGAACTACGCACGAAGTTACTTTCTTTCTTTCTTTCTTTCTTTCTTTCTTTCTTTCTTTCTTAATCTGTTTACCCTCCATGGTTGGTTTCTCCCTCGGACTCAGCGAGGGATCCCACATATACCGCCCCCTTGAGCGTGAGACATTGGATCGGGATACAACTGGGGAGGATGACCAGTGCGTTGCCCAGGTGGCCTCACCTACTATGCTGAACAGGGGCCTTATCGGGGGGGGGGGTGGAAGATTGGAAGGGATAGACAGGGAAGAGGGAAGGAAGCGGCCGTGGCCTTAAGTTAGGTATCATCCCGGCATTTGCCTGGAGGAGAAGAGAAAACCACGGAAAAGCACTTCGAGGATGTCTGAGGTGGGAATAGAACCCACGTCTACTCAGTTGACCTCCCGAGGCTGAGTGGAGCCCGTTCCAGCCCTCGTACCACTTTTCAAATTATATGGCAGAGCTGGGAATCGAACCCGGGTCTCCGGGGATGGCAGCTAACCACGCTACACATGAAGTTACAATATCATTAAAAGTGAAACGCAAGAGATGTAGCACGATCTTCTCATCAACTCAGTTAATTCGAAATGTTGAGGCCACAGAACCATCTATTTCAACAACACCTCACTTCAACAGCAAATGAGAAATACATCGCAGAACCTACAGTCTCTCGTGAAATCCAAACCAACAACAAAATTCACAAAATCACTTCATATTCTCGTAATTATCACGTGCACCTCCAGGTTCAAACACTGACCCAAAACTCGTGTACACGCAATTTTAAACACTGACAAAAGGGGCTAGCGAGCTACATCTTGTCCCAAAATCGCGTACACACTTATCAATCTACAGGGGGCTAAAACACGACCACGAACTGGATACTTTCCACGCACTGGAACAAAGGAAACTACCGATTCTGAAGTCAACGGTTCCTACCACGTACACCTTCTCTATCACACTTCCGCCAAAATGAACACTATGTTCAAAACATTTGCCTCACTTACTTCAAAATATACGACTTCACAAAATAAATGACCTACACGGCACTTTCCATTCGCCGCTCTTTGGGGCTGTGGTATTAAGAGTAGATTATTAAAATCAATCAAAGGCATTTATGTCGACAATTGGGCTGCAGTGAGTATTTCAGGTAGAAGGAGTTCTTAGTTCAAGGTACATACAGGGGTTAGATAAGTCTATAATATTTTACCTCTGTTGTTCGTAGTTTATATGGATCATTTGCTGAAAGCTATACAGGGAGGGATTCAGTTAAGCGGAGAGGTATTAAGCAGTCTGGCCTACGCTGGCAACTTGGTCTTAATGGCAGATTGTGTCAAAAGCCTGCAGTCCAATATCCTGGAACGTAAAGAAAGGTGCAATGAGTATGGTAAGAAAATTAGCCTTTCCAAGATTGAATTGATGTCCGTAGGTAAGAAATCCAAGAGAATAGAATGTCAGATTGGGGATACGAGGCTAGAACAGGCAGGTAATTTTAAGTATTTAGGATGTGTGGTTTCCCAGGATGGTAGTATTGTGAGATTGAATCAAGGTGCAGTAAAGCTAATGCAGTTAGCTCAGAGTTGCGATCAACAGTATTCTGTAAGAAGGAAGTCAGCTCCAGGACGAAACTATATTTACATCGGTCTGTTTTCGGACCTACTTTGTTGTATGGGAGTGTGAGTTAGGTGGACTCAGAACATCGAGTCCACGTGTCAGGTGAATTAATCAATTATGGTTAAAATTCCCGACACGGGAATCGAACCCGGGACACTATGAGCAAAGGCCAGCACGCTACCATTTAGGCCTAGCCATGGAGCCGTACAGTAACAGACGTGAAGGCAGCGAGAATGATTGCTGGTACAAACAGGTAGGAACAGTGGCAGGAGTGTACTCGGAAAGAGAAGATAAAAGGTACGTTAGGAATGAAATCAGTCGATGAAACTGTACGCATAAACTGGATTCGGTGGTGGGGTCGTGTGAGGTGAATGGGGGAGGGTAGGTCACCCAAGAAAATAGTGGACTCTGTTATGGGGGCAAGAGGAGTAGAGGGAGATGAAGACTCAATTTTTTAAAGATGTACAGATAAGAGATATAGAACTAAAAGATGCCACAGAACTAGTTACAAATAGAGGATTTTGGCGGCGTTTAATAAATTCACAGAGGCTCGCAGACTGAACGCTGAAAGACATAACAGTCTATAATGAAGATGTATGATATATGTATGTACGTATGTATATATGTGAAATTTCTTAACAGCGAATCTTTGACCACTAGTTATAAGCTATACTCACATCGAAATCCCCATGTGATTTTCCAGATATTTCCTGTACGTCAGTGTGGACAAACTGAGACACAAAACCACCTGAACCTGATTTCGGATTATCTCTTCTTTTACAGGTTTATTCAAGGTGTTCTTGATTATATACTTTCAAATCGGTGCCGGAAACTGGTACAGATGGCTCATTCTTAGCATATATTGATACGTGTCCGGCCTGTCGTAGCCCCTCTGGTGTTTTCTGGAAAGGATGACATCTTTTTGCTACTTGCACGAACACATTGGAGGTTTTCGGCGGCAAAGCGATAAGACAGGGCTAGGATTGGGAAGGAAGCGGCCGTGGAGTTAATTAAGGTACAGCTTCAGCATTTGTCTGGTGTGAAAATGGAAAACCAGGCAAAACTACATTCACAGCTGCCGACGGTGGGGTTCGAACACAGCATCTCGCGATACAAACTCATGGTTGTGCAAATCTAACGACACGCCCAACTCACTCGTTAGAAGGGATGCCTAAGCCAGGCCGGGGACTTCCTGGCCAACCCGAGTGATGATGCGGCCTCTCCTCTATTGCTCACTTCGTCTGGTTCCCCCGTATCGTCTTTAAGGTGCAACGAGAATATTCTGTCTCTAGCCGAGCCTCGAAGATTCTAATACTCCATTATCAGAATATAGAAAGTAGGCTAGCCGCGAACTGTCAGTCAGTAGTTGGAATGGAACGACAGTTGTTCTGGCTCTTGTCAGTGTGCCACTGGAGTCAGAGTATCGTCGTGTATTGAGTGGAGCTTCGGTCATATACCAAGAATTGATTCTTTGGCTGGAATTATGTTGGAATTAATCTGCCAATGTCTAATGAATTTGTATTAGAATTACATTCTTCATAAGCACTTGTACAACGAGCACCAAAGCATTGTTTCTTCATTCTGAATACAACTATCTTACTCAGTTATAATGCGAGTGACACAACGTTTGGTAGATTTAGTTTGCAATTATTTTCTTTTAACGTCACATTAACACATTTATTGGCTTTTGGTGACATTCGGGTGGAAAAGAGGTACAGTTGAGACAATGGCGAGTGCAACTTTCGTTGAGATCCAGACCTGTAATTTATGTGGTGTGAAAATTGGAAACCACGGAAATACATTTTCAGGCTACAAACTCTCGAGCTCGAACCCACTGTCTGCCGATCACAGGCTTACAGTTACCCAACAATACATCATATAAATAATTAATTAACCTCTTCTATTCGATTAATTGTCATTATAATGAATGATGATAATCATCGAAAATCATAGTGCAGCTGTAGAGTGTCTGTCTTTTACGCGAATACCCAGGTTCGATTCCCAGCTCGTCCAAGGACATTAATCCCGGACTGACGGACGGCTGAAGTGAGATTCATGCAGCCCTGTGAGACTAACTGACAAGTTCTACTATTAGAGGCGTTGGATATCAACATAGTGACCCTCGGTTCAGAGGGCTCTGGTTTCGGATCCAGGCTGGGTCGGCGACTTTCATCTTAAACGGCTAATTCCATTGACTCGGGAACTGTGTGTTGGTGATATTCCCAACCTCCCTGAAACTCGTACAACTCGCAGAACACTACCCTCCACGGCAATAACGCGCAGTTTCCCGTAAGCTACAGATGACATCCACCCTCGTTGGTGGGTCTGCTTTACAAGGGCTGCACCAGGATAGCAACACTAGAAAATTTTCTCACTCACCAAGTTAAGTAACATGTAGGGGTGATCACAGTATCAGAAACTTAATGCCTCGAATACAGCATGTGAACTTTCTTCGGCCTTTCTGTTAGGAATTCTACGCCGTATGCAACAATACCACAAATTATGAGTCAATCATTAACAGACAACGGGTAGATCTTATGACTAAGAATACCGTAACTTAAATAAGGAAGCTATAAATTTTTTCGTACAACATTCCTGAGGATTGTTTTGGCAGTTGTAGCCTCCATATTCGATCCACTGAGACTTCGAGGATCTGTGATCGTGCGCTGCAAGACGTTAGTCCAAACCATTTGGTAACAACGACTGGATTGGAATGAACTACTGCCCTTAGAACTTTCAACTCGATGTAAGAAAATTCATCGTCAACTCCCAGAATTGAATAAAATCCACATACCTCGAAGAGTGACACTAGATCACATGAGTTCCCATGTTGAACCGCATGGATTTGCCGATGCGTCCGAGAAAGCATAGAATAGACCTGCGTCTATTTGTACTGCACAAACCTCAACGGGAACAGCAATGTTCTCTTAATAGCTTCGAAATCTGGAGTAGCATCTCTGAAGCAAGTCACCTTAACACGAATGGAGCTAAATGGCACTGTTGCCTTGAGCCATCTCATGGACAAAGTGAAGGCAGTTATTAATTTCAAGATTCAGTAAAGTCACTATTAGACAGACTCTGGTATTGGCCTTGCTTGGATCGCTGGGTGCCCATCATCTTGGAAGACATACGTAACTAACCGTATGTCAGATATTCAATGGCTGACACCACAAGAAGCTTGGAGACATGTTTCATCCCAAGACAGCCCAGCAGACATCATATCTGTAGGAAGCTCAGAGCAACTTGAAGATAACGCACTATGGTGGGAGGGTCCCC
Source organism: Anabrus simplex (assembly GCF_040414725.1). Lineage (NCBI taxonomy): Eukaryota > Metazoa > Arthropoda > Insecta > Orthoptera > Tettigoniidae > Anabrus > Anabrus simplex. The sequence continues at coordinate 599,237,961 of NC_090266.1, forward strand.
TTGGATATCTGCAGATGATTCCTCATGGCCCATAAACAGTAAAACGCTACCCAAGGAAATTCTTGAACAGAAAAAGCATAGGTTATGCATTACTGCGACTCATACTGAAACGGACAAAATGTTCAGCCGGTGTTCTAGGTGATCAAAGTTACTTCATGTAAAAGCATATGTTCTTAGAATCGTCCATAATATGAGGGTAGAGTTTACATCAAGACGGCATGGATCCCTGACTATAAGCGATCATCACTATTCCTTAACACTTGTAGTGTGTGCTATTTAGCATTCTTGATTTCCTGAAGAGATTCAGAAATTCCATCAAGCTAAATCACTGTCGGTTGATAGCAAGCCCCTGTCTAGTTATCCCTTCCTGGATGGTGACAGTATCTTGAGGGTGGACGGAAGAATATTGCGGCATCATTCATTGAGAAACATCCATTGATACTTTCACCCAAGCATCATGTGACATGAATAAATATATGCGATTGTTACATGCTAGAACACATATTCTGCTGGCTTCTCTGAGACAACACTTTTCGATTAATAATGGTCGGTCCGTCGTTCGGGAGGTGATTCACAAATGTATCAGTTTTTTTAGATTGAAGGCTACATCAACAGTTCACCTTATGGAAGAATTGCCAGAGGCCTGAGTAACACTCAGCAAACCGTATTTTCACTGCGGTGTTGACTAGGGAGGACCTCTGCAAATTAAATACGGAAATCAAAGGAGGAAAACTGTGAAAAAGTTATATATCATTGTTTGTATGAATGCGCACCAATGTTGTGCATATTGAGTTATTAAGCGACTTAATGACAGAAGCTTTCCATTCTGTTTTAAGACTATTTATTGCCAGACATGGACCCTATAACCATATGTGTAGTGACAACGGTAAATATTTTCACGGGAGCAAGATCGAAGTTGAGGTTGTCCTCCCACAGAATCATCTTTCTGCAGTTTCGATTTTCACGGAAAAAGAAGGTGTCTAGTGGCAACTCATTCCACCGAACTCTCCCCATTTTGGTGGCATATGGGAAGTCGGTATCAAATATGTGAAGAGTCTTCTTAAGAAGACAGTAGCAAATTCAATTTTGACCTTCGAAGAGGTGTCTATTTTGCTCGTACCAATCGAGGCGTGCATGAATTCTTGCCCAATCATTTCATACCCGATAATGATGATGAATAAGCATTCCTGACTCCTGGTGAACCATTGAACACACTTCCTGGTCTAGATTGTTCCTTAGAACAGTCATCTCGACTAGAAGATGGCAACAGATCCAGCGGTGTCGTAATGTCATCTGAATAAGGTGGTCATCTGACTATCTCAGTTAATTTCAACAACGTCCCAAATGGCTCCATAACCAACCCTATCTCCGTCGAGGCGGCTGGTATTTCTGAAGGAGGATAAAGTCCCACCTCTCACCTGGCCATGTGGAATCATCAAAGCTGTGGCTACTCTGACCACTACTCTTATACTTACATCTCCTTCACACAATATACATAACATTTGTTTGAGCGCCAGTTGCTTTTTTTAAGAAAAACAACAAAATTCGGTAGAGCATACCTCTTATATCAATTATCTCAAGGCGTGAGGTGATAAACTCACATATCTGGCAATATACAGGGATATGGATCAGGAAAATATTAAATTATTGTTGCATTTCCACAATTGAGGATTGTACATGGAACTGGAATCACTTATTATAATTAAAATAAAACTGAGTTTATGACTATAATTTACGTCACAATGAACAATCATTGACGTCTTCTAATTTAACAAAAGAAATATATCGTGAGATTTGCGGTACAAAGAAAAGGAAAATTTAATCTAAACAAAAAAAGCTATTGGCATGAACTTGAAGTGAGATGTGATATCGCCGCTGATTACACTCTTCTTCATGTTATGAATGCATAACATGTCTGATGCTTTAATTACCTGTTGTCTGCATACACCGCTGTTGAACTTGAAATTCTTGGGAAAACCTGTGAGCTGAAGTCGGGAGGCGTCTGCTGTTATCTTATATAACAAGGAGTTGGCCTACATACCATGTACGCGTGTAGGGAGCTCCAATGTAATTACGTCCACTCAATATATTATAAGAAATTGTAAAATATTCTTGAAGCACCTTGTGAAGTCCATCCTCACAAGAAGATGATGTTTCTTTATCAGCATAGTACCCGTCTCTGCTCGGATACAACCACCACTTGTAGACCTCCTCGATTATTACTGGACCTCTTGAAAACACAACTCTTAGCTCTTACCATCACACTAAGACCACTTCTTCCATTTGATACCTCTGACTGTAACATATGATCTGCACGATATCAACTGCTTATGAACTGAGTAAGAACAGAATACCTCTCCCCACCGTCGCCTTGACTTTATATAACCTCGCGATGACGACTCCTCTCCCTACTCCTGTTCATCCCTTCCACTTCCACATACAGTAGCTGGCGAATACTGACACTTGGTCGCAATCACGTGTCCACGCACTGATGTCATCAGTCATGTGTCGTCTAAGCGTACCCAAGCGGTCCGAAAATGACTATACCGAATGCGTCACCGGGAAATCTCCTTGTACACAACATTCCCAGTTAAACATAGCCTCGATTGCAAAATACTATGCCAGCTCATCTAGCCAAAGTTACAAGCCACAGCATGACAATATGAAACCAACAAATCTCACTTACTACAATACAGAATAATTACAAACATATTCACTTAACCTATGATGAAATACAATAATATACGTGATACCTAATTATTACAGTCTAAATGATGAGAAACAGAATATATAAAATATAATGAATCGGGTTAAAAATGATAATAATAATAATAATAATAATAATAATAATAATAATAATAATAATAATAATAAATACAGAATGGAATCTGTAACCTAGTTGTACGGTTACAGAACGCCTCCCTCATGAAATAATCGATTAAATGAATCGATTGATTCATGAAATATATACATAATCACCTGAAATCGAGTACACCATAGATACATGTATAAAAATGCCCTTTACAAATTTGGTACATAGTATCATCCATCTGGATGTTCGTTGTTACACATATAAAACATTTATCAATTATCATTTTCACTTTGATTATACAGTATTATTTACATACAGATTACATTTCTTTCTCACTTCTGTCGTTTCAAACGTTCATTGAGTGTTCAAAAGTAATTCTCGAAGACATTTCATTATATACACTGTCTCCAAGCACTGGAGTTTATTGCACTGCCGTGCTTCACTTATTATCACAACACGCGCTAATTTCACTGAAGTCCTGTTCGCAATGCCAGCTTCATAAAATATGGTGAATTAACATAATAATGAGAATTAATCAACAAACTCACATGATATATTTCTTAAGATTTCTTATATTGTATGTGCCTACGATATTTCCTTCCTTGTCTTCTAATGAATAAGCACATTTCCCAATCCGTTTCACTATGGTGAAGTATCCCTGATATAACAAGAAAAACTTAGAAAATTGACCCGCTTCTGCTGATGACGGGAGTGGCACTCTGAGTAAAACCTTGTCACCAAGCTGAAATTCATCCAATATAGTCTTACAAAAATTATCATGCACAATCTTACCGTGTTATCCTTCTTAGGTATAATAACAAGTGGATTTAAATTAGGACTACATGATGGTTCAATTATATTATAATCTAGCATAATGTCAATCTGCTCTTCAACCGCGCTAGCGTATTTTAACGGAATGGGATATTTCGGTCCTACAAAAGTTGAGTTATCAATAACATTAAATTTGTGTTCGTAAAGATGTGTTCTACCAGGCCGATCGCTAAAAACATCACTATGTGATATCAATAATTCACACAATTCGTCCTTCTGACTTTCCGCTAAATTACATTTCTCCACTGTCTCATACAATTCATCTCTAGAATCTCTCTGTATGGACACATGGCAGACATCAATATTTTTCCTGATATTAGGAATTTCACAAGATCCTTCCGTACTAGAACACACTTTATTCGCACTAATTTCTGACAAAACATCATATGGTAAACTGACTTCCCTGCTACTCTTTCCCCAAATAAGATTGACATTACACAGATCAAAATTTAATTTAGCCCTGTGACACGTTAACCAGTCAGTACCTAAAATAACGGCATAAATTAAATTAGGCACAACTAAGCATGGTTGGAAAATACATTCTCCACTTATGCTAATGGGGACAGCTATTTGTTTATTCACTCTTTGAGACTTGTTTCCAACAGCTGTTACGATGAACGTATTCCTCACTGGAATTTCCGCTACCTCATACTTCTCTCTTAAAACTTCCTCATACAGCTTGGAATTTACACATGACTTCTCACTACCAGAGTCCAACAAAATCTTAACTTTTCTGCCCCATATCAGCAGTTCAATCGTCGGTGTAACAGTAACACTACTTAAATTATCCTCATTACATAATATAAGACCACTTAACAAATCTTGCCTTATATCTAAATTTAAATTACACTTATAAAATTTATTATTTACGATTAAGTCGTCACTTAAAATATTTGAATTATTGCTACTTAGGTCACAATCATGTTCACTTACAACTATAGGCTGGTCGACATTAACATACTTATCTACCTTATACGTGAACTCACCATTTACGGACTGTCTCAGTGACCTGTTTATACAGTCCGTTGCGCGTTTAAAGTACTTGGTTCGGTTACGACTTGTTGGTTACACACCTCAGTCGGCCTCCCCTGTTGCCTATTTCCTCTAGCGTCATTATTATTATTATTATGGCCTGTATTCTCCCGCCTCCCAGCTTCTGGTTGATTACCATAATCACGCCTCCCAGTCCTGAAATTTTCCGAACTATCTTGATAATTTCTCTCCCTGTGGAAATTATTATTAGGTCTCTCCTGATATTCTCTTCGGTAGTTACGATTATTCATAGTCCTTTCCTGATTATTAGATTGGTTACCCCTTCCTTCTACATTCCTATTTAGTGTCCTACTATTATTCAAGCTACTACCTAAAGCATCAAAACTTTCCAACAAAATCTCCATTTCCTTAATAGTCTCCACTCTTTGCATACAAACAGCTTCTCTTATTCTATCGGGATAGTGCTTAGCCATAAGTCTAACTATATCAGCCTCAGGTCCAATACATTCTAAATTTCTCCACACCAAAACATGAGCCAAAAAGTATTCAGTCATTCTAACACCCTCGTTAGAATTATACCTGCCAAACATTACTCTTTCTCTCTCTCTACTCTGAACACCTTCACTCCAAAATTTAGCCATGAATTTCTCCTTAAATTCAGTTAGACTAGACATCGAGCTTTTATATACTTGAAACCAAGACTTAGTCTCTCCTACGAAAGCATTAGATAAGATCTCCAATACAGTTTCCCAGCTAATAATATTGTCTCTTAATTGAACAGCAAATTTCTTCTCCACTACTCTCATAAATTCCATCGGGTTAAATTCTTTCCCAGAAAACTTAGGTAAATCATGATCTCTAGTGATTAAACCATTATTTACAATTATCTCACGTACATTCTTACTATCACGCACTTCTTTCTGGAGTACTCTCTGGCAACTCAGAAATTTTTCTTCCACTGTTTCCTCAGCCCTTTCTTGAATTTTTCTTAATTCCTCCTGCAACTTTTCTTCCGATTCTCTCACCTTCTGTGATAATGATTTTTGTTCACTCTCTAGATCACCTACTTCTCCAAGTTTTCTTTCCACCTGTTCTACCCTACTAATACATTTTCTAGTTTCTTGCCCCACTGTATTGGTTATCTTTTCAAACCTTTCTTCTACTAACTCATTGATTTCTCCTTTATTAGACTCGATCTTGGCGCCTAATTCATCAATCTGTTTGATGCATGTCCCACTAATTTGCTCTATTTCCGTATGGAGATTGCTCCGACCCAATTCCATCTCAGCTCTGATGTCACTACACTCCCTATTTACCTTACTTTCTAAATTATTAATTTGCTTACTTATTTCTAACACCTTATGATCTATCTTATTACTAACATCATCAATCTTCTTATTAATACTATTTATGGCATTACTCTGAGCTTCAATTTTTTCACTAATGACCGCTTCAATTTTCTCACTCATAATATTATTCTGAGATTCAATTTTCTCACTAATGACCGTTTCAATTTTCTCACTCATAATATTATTCTGAGATTCAATTTTCTCACTAATGACCGTTTCAATTTTCTCACTCATAATAATATTCTGAGATTCAATTTTCTCACTCATAATTTTATTCTGAGATTCAATTTTCTCACTAATGATATTATTCTGCTCAGTCATTTTGGACATCAGCAAATTAAATAAACCCAGGTCAATCACCCCTTTACTTTGATCTTGCGTGACAGCGTTTTCCTCAGTTTCTACTATTTTCTGACTTTCAGCAGGTCCCACCTTAGTCACCAACTTCCTATTTATGTTACCACCTTGGATTTCCTTGGACACAATAACCTCAGCCTCATCACCTGACTGCATATTGCTATCCTTGTCCATCTTCGGTTTCCTACTAATTTTTCGCGATCTCAAAGCTATTTCCCCTTGCAATTCCTCTGACATTACCCCTTAAATACAAACTTCAACAAAATGACCTTTCTAACATTACTCGGTGAATTTAACATGTGCGTACTCATTAAAAGAACTGATCCATGTATATTGCCATTCAGAAACACATTTTCTGAACCTTTCGAGCCCCACGTTGGGCGCCACGTTGTGGCTACTCTGACCACTACTCTTATACTTACATCTCCTTCACACAATATACATAACATTTGTTTGAGCGCCAGTTGCTTTTTTTAAGAAAAACAACAAAATTCGGTAGAGCATACCTCTTATATCAATTATCTCAAGGCGTGAGGTGATAAACTCACATATCTGGCAATATACAGGGATATGGATCAGGAAAATATTAAATTATTGTTGCATTTCCACAATTGAGGATTGTACATGGAACTGGAATCACTTATTATAATTAAAATAAAACTGAGTTTATGACTATAATTTACGTCACAATGAACAATCATTGACGTCTTCTAATTTAACAAAAGAAATATATCGTGAGATTTGCGGTACAAAGAAAAGGAAAATTTAATCTAAACAAAAAAAGCTATTGGCATGAACTTGAAGTGAGATGTGATATCGCCGCTGATTACACTCTTCTTCATGTTATGAATGCATAACATGTCTGATGCTTTAATTACCTGTTGTCTGCATACACCGCTGTTGAACTTGAAATTCTTGGGAAAACCTGTGAGCTGAAGTCGGGAGGCGTCTGCTGTTATCTTATATAACAAGGAGTTGGCCTACATACCATGTACGCGTGTAGGGAGCTCCAATGTAATTACGTCCACTCAATATATTATAAGAAATTGTAAAATATTCTTGAAGCACCTTGTGAAGTCCATCCTCACAAGAAGATGATGTTTCTTTATCAGCATAGTACCCGTCTCTGCTCGGATACAACCACCACTTGTAGACCTCCTCGATTATTACTGGACCTCTTGAAAACACAACTCTTAGCTCTTACCATCACACTAAGACCACTTCTTCCATTTGATACCTCTGACTGTAACATATGATCTGCACGATATCAACTGCTTATGAACTGAGTAAGAACAGAATACCTCTCCCCACCGTCGCCTTGACTTTATATAACCTCGCGATGACGACTCCTCTCCCTACTCCTGTTCATCCCTTCCACTTCCACATACAGTAGCTGGCGAATACTGACACTTGGTCGCAATCACGTGTCCACGCACTGATGTCATCAGTCATGTGTCGTCTAAGCGTACCCAAGCGGTCCGAAAATGACTATACCGAATGCGTCACCGGGAAATCTCCTTGTACACAACATTCCCAGTTAAACATAGCCTCGATTGCAAAATACTATGCCAGCTCATCTAGCCAAAGTTACAAGCCACAGCATGACAATATGAAACCAACAAATCTCACTTACTACAATACAGAATAATTACAAACATATTCACTTAACCTATGATGAAATACAATAATATACGTGATACCTAATTATTACAGTCTAAATGATGAGAAACAGAATATATAAAATATAATGAATCGGGTTAAAAATGATAATAATAATAATAATAATAATAATAATAATAATAATAATAATAAATACAGAATGGAATCTGTAACCTAGTTGTACGGTTACAAAGCAACCCATCGTGGACGTGATAGTTTAGTTCGTGTGGTGAAATTTAGAACCAGTAGAGGGTCTTACATAAGGCCGATAACGAAGATGTGCCTCTTTCCTGATGAACAAACTTAAGCTAATATTTTTTAGTATTCTTGTGCTTTATAGGTTCTTCAAGATACGACAGTTGATTAATGTGGTAGCTGTTTTGTACTTGTGAATTTTTAAAATTTTAATATTTCAAATTACTTGTTGTTTTTTATATGATTTGTTAGCACAAATTAGCTGGGCGGCATGTTAGTGGTTCGTATCGAGGCCACCAGACGTCACCTCGGTCTAGATGATGACTATCTCTGTGTATTTTATGTATTTATATCGTCCTTGAAATCTGAACAACAAATCTTGATTATCTTTCCTTGTTTACACAATAGTGCTTTTTGACGTATATTCCATGAGACATCGCGACATAGATATGTCTCTATTCATCATAACGTATCGAAATTACTATATTATATCAAGTATTAAAGAAGTGTAATATTTTTCTGGGATCCACAACATTGGCATCTTTACATGACTTATTTTATTTCTGACAACCAGATAGGTACTGCACGTTATAAAACACACCCAGTTGACTATAAAAAGCCGAATATTGTCGAAGTGGACTTACTTGTATTTCACGTCTCCAGACGTGAGATGTTCTTGATTGTTTATCTGTACGTTCGAGATGTTTCAAGATGCCCCGCCTCGGTATATGGTAGTCGGAGGGAGAGGAGGATGTTTAAGGCGAGGCATAGCGACCACTTTCGTAGTGGGAATATATCAATCGCCTTGACAAAGAATACTACAATATTTTCGAAACGTCAGTAGACTGTACGTAAGGTACATTAAACACCATCACGTTTCAAACTCGGAAGAAAACTAAATAATATAACAGACAACGGAAGATTCACGTCTAAGAGGAGGGGCAGGTTCCTTGCTCTTGTCTCACAGAAAACAAATCACTATACAGACCTATTCCCGTAACCACCCATTCAGTGAATTCACCACTTTTTAACTGTAATTCTGCAAATGTTCTAATTTAAAGACTTTTTCACCAGTGCGCACCAATTTGTGACTATCACCATGCCAAGGTTCTGGTTTGAAGACTCGTTCACCAATGCGCAATCTATAGGCGTGACTACAAACTATCAGATACATAAGTTGCAGAGAGCTGCGTTCCTTCATTTCTGAGTAATAAAGCTGGGAAATTCCACTTATTGACTTACCTTCGTAGTGTGGAAAATAAGTGGGTGTCTTTGACATATACAATGTAGAGTCCCTCCTAGTGCCCAGGCTGCTAGGATTAACCCATTCATGGGTGGTCCCTGAACCGTTAAAGTTAGAACATTCTCTCGCTGCCCGGTGACCATGTATAAGTAAGACCAGAGTACTGCTTCACAAAAATTTATAGAACATGCTCACATAGTTTTTAGCCAGCCTCGGTGTATGGGAGTGACGAAGTTCACCGTCCCCGTGATAGAATAGGGACCCCTTGGAAACAACTTGCGGAACGAAATAAAATTCGACGAGCGTGTAATCATTATCAAATGGCTTAGGGGAAACGAGGAAGAGTCTGATTCAACAGAAATGCTGCACCACGCGATAATAACATGAAAAATTAGAACTAGAAATGGGTAGGAGATGCCTGAATGTGTTAGTGTGCAGATGGGTAAGGGTGAAAAAAATATCATGTGTAAGAAGGTAGGCAGAAGATCATTGAAAAGTTTACTGAAATGTCCAAGGAATAGATGGTAGGTAAGTGTAGGATGTGAAAAGAGAAAGGGTGGTGTAAGGGTATGCCCTAGTAGAAACAGTAAGGAAAAGCCTTAGAACAACCGTGCGTAAAGATGGGAATAAGTTGGACAGCTTGCAAACGTAGAAGGAACGCAGAACGAAATGGCCACAAACGAGAAATCCCGAAGAATGGGAACAGAAAAATAACATAGTCCAACCAATAACTGTATATTGGGTGAAAAGAAAATCATGAGAGTACTTAGAAAATGATTACTCAAGTAGATAGATATGTTGTTTTCTGGTTTGACTGCGATGACTGATACATAGTTTGTATTTATAGTGGCAAGTAAAATATTTCTACGTCCTTGAAGCAATCTAGAAGCCAATTAACATTGGCATAAAACTTTGACGTGAGTATATCGTCACCTCTGACACCACAACTACCACCGCCACCACCACAACCACCACCACCACCACCACCACCACCACCACCACCACCACCACCACCATCATCATCATCATCATCATAATCATTATCATCGAGTTTAGCAAATAGTCAAATTATTGTTATGACTGAAACGGTACAGTGCAGTGGAAGTATAGCCTGGCTTTACTGTGGATCACAAAGTAATATTTGAGGGAAAAACGATTTCCTTGAAATTATCACTTGACAACGTTTCATGCTCGTATGCTGTATGCCATTCCCTAGTGGTTCTAATAGTTGTACAACCAGCTCCTCTTCAGTGAAATATTTCTCATGTTTTAATACTAGCAGCCATTTGCATTTTTTCACGGAAAATTACTCATTGTTCAACATATGATATCTGGTTATCAAGATAATGGATGAATATCGTTACTTCTGAGCATTTGAGATAAGAAACAATCTGTCATATATTACCCTTGATCTGTACTGTATTTTCCCAAAATAAATTCATCTCGTTATCTCGTTTCCTTGCCTTAAACTTTGTAACTTCGCTACTTGGACAAAAATTGTCTTCCAAACTGATTAAAACTCCCTCCATCACCTTTGACTACCTCGTACGGGGACCCATCTTCTCAGCGATTTCCATTAAAAACCATTTCATTTACCGTAGATCATTCCCCCTGCTAGCTTGTTCTGAAATTTCCAGTATACAACTGAACACACAAGCAAATTATATACAATTTAAATTTTCGTCACAATGAGAAAAATCGTTATATGCCTTTACGCAACTACGAAGAAATTAAAGTGAACAGAAAATAAGTGACCCCTTTAATGAAGGAAATGTTGTGTTTGGTCACCAAAATATTTGACCTTCAAATTGACGTTGAGAAGTATTTAATGATGTCAGACACCAGATGATGTGTATTTTCAACATTCTAGAATAAATAAATTTGTGAAAATATTAAAAACTTCAGACAGCCAGGTAGTGGCAGTGGTGGTTTCCTGCTCTTTACTCTGAGGCCACGGGTTCCATTTCTGGCTCGTCCGAAGATTTCAATCCTCCACTGAGGTTTGTAATGGGGTTCAATAAGCCTCGTGTGAAAAACTAACTCTGATGTGAGAAGTAGCAGACACAAACATGAAAGCTTCACCAGGCTTACCAAGTGGCACGCCAACTGGCTGGGCAACTATCGTCTTGACAGGCCAAAACCCTTAATGAGCAAGTGTTTGTATTTCACCTAATTGTATTGATAACTGGGATCTCTGGTGGCCTTCTAGCTTCTTTCGGATTTTTGCCTGGAGTTTGAGTACGGTTGTTCTTCCTTATGCCACATGATTTTGTAGGTCAATCTTCCACTCATTTTTAAACCTTGAGTGTCTAAATAGAAAGCCATTGCATTATTAACACCTCAATTTTTGTGGAAATATTAGTAATCTCTTTACAGGCCATGACGACTCTCCGAGGAGTTGAAGGGATAACCTACCACCATTCGTAACCTCAGAAGCAAACGTGGTAGAGTGGTTATCTCTATGCCCGACCATGTTGGTCCCCAACAATACACCTGGTAATCGTTTTCTTGTGTGCGTTAGTGAACCTCAATGCCATGGCTAGAAGTGGAAACCTCGTTTCTAAAGTTTTCTGTACTTCCTGACGGGAAGCTGAATCCGGGTCCTCCCAAGTGAACCAAGTATATCTTTCGGATAGGCAGAACGTTTGAGGAAAAATTACTTCAAATAGTTGCATTAAGTGGAAGCAATTAGGGTAAACGAGCTTAGGACATTATGTCACTAAATTTTGTAATTAGCCGTATGAGTAGCCTATAAATTACTGCAACTACGAAGTACAATTTCCTTTGTAATAATAAACACGAGGACGTTTACATTGTATATTGGATGTCTTTTCTGTAATAACTCCGAATCAAACTATACAGAGCTTTCACTTGATCAAATGTTCATCTTATCATAAAAATAATAGTTAATGATACATTATGTTAAATAATAACACCTGGCGAGTTGGCCATGCCGTCAGAGGCGCGCGGCTGTTAGCTTTCATCCGGGAGATAGTGGGCTCGAATCCCACTGTCGGCAGCCCTGAAGATGGCTTTCCGTGGTTTCCCATTTTCACACCAGGCAAATGTTGGGGCTGTACCTTAATTAAGGCCACGGCCGCTTCCTTGCAACTCCTAGGCCTTTCCTATCCCATCGTCACCATAAAACCTATCTGTGTCGGTGCGACGTAAAGCCACTAGCAAAATAATAATAATAATAATAATAATAATAATAATAATAATAATAATAATAATAACTTGGTAAGTTGGTAATAATAATGATATAGATTTCAACGTCACACTGACTACCGTTACAGTTTGGGAGACGCTGCCAGGTCTGAAATTCGTCCCGCAGGAGTACTTTTACGTGCCAGTAAACCTGTCGACATGAGGTGGGCGTCTTTGAGCACCTTTTAAGATCAGCAGACTGAGCCGAGATCGAACCCGCCATGTTGAGCTCAGATGGCCAGCACCCTATCGTCTGAATTACTCAGACTGTCTTACATCAAGATTTTTATATTCGTTCATAAATTAAATGGATTTGCAACATAAAATAAATGGAGAACTGTGAGGCGAAACACATTACAATTCCAGTACAGCACATAAATGTCGAATGCTTGATTCCTGCATAGTATAATTTAATATCACAGGTTCGAAACCGTCCCTGTTTGATTAATTTCTTGTTTCGGTGTATACTTGCCTGCTTGATTGATTGCCTGTTTTTGGTACCAGAGATTAGGAATTCCGTGCTTCAATACATATTACTCCATTTACGAAACTAATCCTCGAATATTTGTTACAGACACAAGAAGAAAATAATTTTCCCATGTTTGGTACGTAATTTCTATTATGAAAGGCTCCCTAAGATATTTGAAATAACCATATTCTTCTCATGCGAATGAAATATTCAAGGTTCTTTACTTTTATACGAAAATATAGTACAGCTACCAACAAAAAGTCCAGTTTGAAAATTATGTCTCAGTCGTACAGAAAATAAAAGAATTGTAAAGGTTGTTCGTTGCTCATCTGGGAAGAGATTATGGACTTCCGAAATGTGTTTAATTATAACCTTATTATTTTTAATTTCTGTTTGTTTCGTTAGTTTACCGTCCAGGCTTGGTTTCTTCCCCGAACTCAGCGAAGGACCCCACATCTACCGCCTCTAGGGCAATGTCCTGGAGCGTGAGACGTGTGGTTGGGTATATAAATGGGGAGGAGGAACATCACCTTCTATGCTGAATAACGGCCTTGTGAGATATGGGAAGACTGGAAGAGATAGGCAAAGAGGAGGGAAGGTAGCGGCCGTGGCCTGGAGTTAGACACCATTTGCCTGGAGAAAAAGTGAGAAACCACGGGGAACCACTTCAAGGATGGCTGAGGTGGAAATCGAAACCTTTCTACTCAGTTGACCTCCCGAGGCTGCGTGGACCCCGTTCCAGTCCTCGTAACACTTTTCAAATTTTGTATCAGAGCCAGGAATAGAACCCGGGCCTGGGGAGGTTTCGGCTAATCATTCTAACCACTACAACAAAGAGACCGACTATAATCTTATCTGCTGCCTATTATTATAATTTATCTCCAGCTCTGTTCGAAAGTTCGATTGTCTTTCGTAAGTGGACAACGCAGGAGTAGTGTACTCCTGAGAGGACATGACCCTTTGAAATTTATCATTTCACCGCCAAATATCAATTTTTAGAAATATTAAAAAACAAGAATCAGTACGTCATTGTTTTCTTGAGACGTTACGAAACATCACGTTATTGAATCATGTGCAGAAATGATTAACTGTAATTAATCCGCGACTGATGCGCTTGGTTAGTAATAGAATATCGTCTAGAGGTCACCGCCATAAACTCGGTTAGTTGATCAGTGAATGTTCTCTTAATAATGTGATATTCTATCTTACTAGTAATTTAACGTCGCACTTTTCTTTTCAGCGTGTGGCCACCAGCGAGGCCGGTTACGTCTTAAAACACATGAGTCTCAAAACTCAGGGCTAAAATTAGTAGCCAATAGTATGAAAATTTACGACTACAAAATAGTAGCTAAATTAACATTCTAATGAGTCTCATAATTCATGACTCCGGACAGCAGGTGCCTGCGATGACGTGCGCGGTGACTGACGCACCAGGTCTCCCCGGAGGCTACACACCATTATTATACATTTATGCCAAAGGGAAAAAAATACGTTATATTAGCTTTAGGGCCATAGAAAATAATTGGGGTGGCAGAATAACATTCACATTATTAACTGGGTGTCGTATGAGGTGACTAAAAGGGGCCCCATTGACTCTTAAATTATTTAAGAAGAAGCTAGATAAACAACTGATAAGCAATCTTCCACCATACTGACTGCCCTAAATAAGTTACATATCAGCGGTGATTGATTGATTGATTGATTGACTGATTGATTGATTGATTGATTGATTGAGCTTGGGTTGGCGACCGCGGGGCCCTTAGCTGAGTCCAATCACTGCTTCCACTCACATCTGGCAGGCTCCTTGCTTTTATCTACCCTAACAGACTTTCCTTAGTCATCTCTTGTTCTTTGGCGACCCCTACGCTATTAGATTTCCAAGGCCTAGGGAGTCTTTCATTTTCACGGCCTTCGTGGTCCTTGTCTTTCTTTGCCGGATACCTTCCATTTTCGAAATGTGAGGCGCCTTCCCTTTTTCCCCTCTGATTAATATTAATAGAGGATGGCTGCCCAGGTGTACTCCCTCTTAAAAAAGTTATCACCATCACCAACTTTTCCTCCATTGTTTTCAACCCTTACTGATTTGTATTGACGATTTCCACATTCTCTTGGTTGGGTAAAGAACCACTATTACAAAATATCATCATCATCATCATCATCATCATCATCATCATCATCATCATCATCATCATCATCATCATCATCACTAGCGTTCTGGAATCTTTTTGAAGTCATTTAGCGACATAATTTCAAAGATAGCGACGATAGACTTCGCAATATTTTAGTTAAATTTGTGACGAATTTTATTTTATGACTTGATAAATTTAGTGAGCCAAGTAGTCAATATTATATAGCATTGCTCTTCGTGTGATCGCGTGGGTGCGTGACGCAATATATTAATCTATGCATTTTAAGTAACGGCATCTGAGAGTGCATGACTCATTTATACGTGTGGTGCATGAGTTCATATTATATTCGGAAAGCTTCCCAGAGACCGTCCGTCGTACCCGCTCACTTTCTGTAACGAAATGGAGATAGGTAATTGTAATTCCCCTGTGATGAAATTGGTGAGTTGATGACAATATTAGGGTTGCTTTTAATTCGATTATTTCGAAAGTATTCACTATTCCATTGCCCCAGTCATTCTAATGGAAATTCAAATGATTAATCGAACAATTAATCGGATGGGAAACATAATAGAATAACCGAAAAAATGAATGAAAAACTCGAATAATCGAAAAAAATGAAATAATCGATTATTTTGTATTTGATTAGCCCATCAAACGAATCTGTAAATTTTGAAACTTTTTTTTTCTATTTGCTTTACGTCGCACCAACACAGATAGGTCTTCGGCGACGATGGGATTGGAAAGGCCTAGGAATGTGAAGGAAGCGGCCGTGGCCTTAATTAAGGTACAGCCCCAGCATTTGCCTGGTGTGAAAATGGGAAACCACGGAAAACCATAAGCAGAGCTGCCGGCAGTGGGGTTCGAACCCACTATCTCCCGATTACTGGATAGTGGCCGCACTTAAGCGAATGCAGCTAACGAGCTCGGTAAATTTTGAAACTAATTGAATGAATTAACAGCCGTAATCTTTAATATCTGTAAAATAAATTTCCTTATTTAAGTAAATGCTGAGCCTCCGTGGCTCAGACGGTAGCGCGTCGGCTTTTCACCGCTGGATACCGTGGTTCAAATCCCGGTCATTCCATGCGAGATTTGTGTTGGACAAAGCGGAGGTGGGACACGCTTTTCTCCGGGTACTCCGGTTTTCCCTGTCTTATTTCATTCCAGCAACACTCTCCATTAACATTTCATATCATTTATCAGTCATTAATAAATCACCTTGGGTGTGGCGACCCCATTGTAATAACAGCCTATATATGTTTCATTCATTACATCCCTGACCCGGTCAAATACTGGAAAACAGGTTACAGGTTTTCATTTTCAAGTAAATGCTATCTTCTGGCCGCATAATGTAACTAAGCTTCAGTACTACCAACTGACGATTTCTTTTAACTAGCAGCAGGCAATAGGCCTATACCTATTTTAATTTTATGTCGTCCGGCTCCATGGATACATTTTTAGCATGCTGTCCTTTGGTCCAAGGTGTCCAGGGGGCCCCGGGTTCGATTCCCAGGCGGGATTTAAACTTTCATTTTTAATTCATATGGCTCGGGGACTGAGATTTTGCCGTCTTCGGCATTAAACTTCATGGATTAGCAAAAAGGCGTATTTCTATGTTTCGTAAGAGTTCATCTAGACTTATTCACGTATTTCAATAAATTATCCATCCGACACACTTAAGCCGAAAAATTTATCCATGACGCATCCGATTATTCTACGCGAAATAACGGAATGATATTTGAAACTCATTCATTATTTGATTATTTATTCGATTATTTAAATAACCGGATGTAAGTTATTCGATTATTAAAATATTCGAATATCCCGTCACCGGTAGAGTGGGCATTTATCCAGTCAAAGGAGAACTTGCCCTGCTCGTGTTGTGAGATTAGCCTAGAGAGACAAACCTACTCTTACTGATCCCCTTCTTGGAATTGGTGAATTTTGATACTCGTGAGTTTTGAGACTCGTAAGTTCTGAGAGGTCAAGGGAGAGGCCTGATCCAGATCTTTCGACCCGGCGCCTTTTAGGCGACCTGCACTTATATGAGGATGCGGCCATTCCTAAGACGAATTCTAATGCTGAAGATGGCACACATACCCACACAACGAGCCATCGGAATTAAGTAATGAAGGTTAAAATCTTGAACTTGACCGGGGATTGAACCAGGGACCCCCAGAATCAAAGACTTGCACGCTGAACATCATTTAGCCATGGAGGCGCAAAACCGTCACCCTGACTCATACACATTTTCGGCGATGCTGGAATGAGGTAGGGCTAGGACTGAGAAGATAGTGGCCGTGGCCTTAACAAAGACACACTATCAGCTATTACCTAGTGTGAAAACGGAAACCATGGAAAACCAACTGGAAAGCTGCCCGCGCAAGATGCACACCTTCTAGCATGCAAATTTAAGCTTTACAGCTACACGACCGTACAGCAGCCAACTCGCTCGGTGTGATATACAGTAACATGCAGAGCGCTGGTAATGTACTTTCACCCACACTCTAATAATTTAACCACACGAGTAACAAGTGGGATAAAGAAAGAATTTAGAGATCCCGTAATACCTATGATATTTATTTTACATTCCACTAACAATTATTACGATTTTCGGAGACGATGACGTGTCCGAATTTTGCGGTTCTAGGACCTTTCGCCCAAACAATTTTATATCCAATCAATTTCGCCTAAAACCAGTTTGCCCATGATGCTACGTTCAGTTCATGTTAATCCAGTCGTACTTTTGTCCACGAACCACTTTGGCCTACCGACCTTTCCTTTCTTCTGCACACAAAATTTAATATTTTCGTTCAATCCACTGACATGGTGACCATTGCCAGAAAGTAAATAAATACATATTCATTTACTTATTCCGTTTACACTCCAGGGTTGGTTTTCCCCGAGCCCAGCGAGATATCCCACCTCTATCACCTCAAAGGCAGTGTCCTAGAGTGTGAGTCATTTGGTGGGGATACAAATGGGGAGGAGGACCAAAGAAAATCTGCTGAAATCTTACCCTCGAAACACACACCGGCACTATCACATACTTACGTAAATTTTACCACTACCTGTCAGCGCTGGATCTTCTTCAAGCCGGCCACCTCATTGCCCCTCCAACCTCCGTCAAGTCGCACTCTCAATCACCGGAGCAAATCAGACAAGACGACCCGGAAGCGCTCTCCTTAAATAGCTCCGCAGGGGAAAGTTCAAGACTATATTAGAATCCAGAGCGCTAATAGGCTAAATTTCTATACACTCCCCCGGGTTCCGGTTGGTTAGAGAACTTAATTACAGGCATTTGATAGGCAGATTACATTAGAGGAGGAACCAGGTGAAGTGTTGACACCTTCTGCACATAAAAGTCAATAACCAGTAAAAAGGCTTACCAAATATAACGAATTTAATTTCTCCGGTGATAAGCTGGAACTTTGTCCACCTAAGATCGCTAGAAATTAGATGCTAGAACCATTTAACCTTCGAAGCAGGAAGTTTTAGAATGTCTTAAAAGTTCCTAGTCACTGTCAGAGATGGCCATAGTTTAGAATTCGCACAGTTTATATACCAGATAAAGTGTTCCCTGGTATAAACCTCCACCCCCCAAGCTTTTACAATAGAGTGAACAGTTTGAAATCTAGACGCGCAACTAAATTTTGTAAACAACAAAATTCAGAAGTACATGGACAATCTTGAGGATATCTTCGTTGAGAATCCTTTCTCGTTTTTTGTTCTGGCTTGCTGTAGAAGAGTTATGACCGTTAGAGCACCGAAGTAGTCCAAGTCCGGTATGTAGTGCCCAGGGTTGACGGAGGGTTTGGCCGCAGCTGCCGATGTCAAGATGTGATGCTCGGAGCCCTTGGGTACCCTGAGATACCATCCTCCCTGTACTATGAGAGCTGAGCCTGGTTGAAGAGAGGCCGAGACCCGGGAGCAGGGTCCCACCCAAGGATTGAGTGGACGGTTTATTGCTGCGTCCCAGCACTTTCCCCATGGTGATAGGCCCAAATGAGGTAGAGATTGGAGTCTTAATCGGATGAAGATGGGCCCCAGGTTGACTGCTCGTGGCCTCGGGTGTAATGGTGGACACTGTAACAGGGATATTTGGTGGCCAGAGTAACTTTCGTACAGGATGTTTACTTAAATATTCAAAGGTGGCTGGCGAAATGGGAGAAAGGAAAAACTGTGTTTGTTATTAAGTTTGGAGACCGGGGCGTCTATGGCAGAATCCGTAGGAATATTACAAGGGAAGACTTTTACAAAATAATTTTTTACAACAAACGCAATAAGTTAAAATTTAAGATGCAGCCTAACCACATGAATAAATCCTCATTTACATACATAATATCAGACACAAGACAAAAGAGGAGAAGTCTTACTTATCTTTACATAACAAGAAATAAGTTGGCAAGAGTTTTCCGAATAATACTTACACTTAAAAAATAACCTAAGAAAATAATTGGAATTACC
The DNA here is from genome assembly GCF_040414725.1 of Anabrus simplex. Classification (NCBI taxonomy): domain Eukaryota; kingdom Metazoa; phylum Arthropoda; class Insecta; order Orthoptera; family Tettigoniidae; genus Anabrus; species Anabrus simplex. The sequence goes on from NC_090266.1 coordinate 599,257,672, forward strand.
CCATCAGTTGAATAAATGGGTAGCATTTACGCAAATGGAAGGGAGCCTTCACACAGGCTTTACTTGAGAGGGGCGAACACGAAAAATCCTGTCATTCTTTGGATTACTCACCATAAGGGTGACAGGCGTGAGAAAATACGTAATTAAGCAGGGGAACAAAATTTTTAACGATGACCTGATCTCCAACTTTCGAATTGGTGGGTTTTCGTCCGCGGTTATACCTCGGTTTACGCTCCTATGAGAGGTTATTCCCAGCTTTTTTCCATACATACCGGATATTCTCCGGATCTATTGTCTCCGGTAAAAGCTCGTTCATAGACAACTAATTAGACGGGAGTGTTTGGAGCGAACTTAAACGTAAGTGCAATTGGTGAGAATTTGTGGGACACTTGAACAGCAGAGTTAAAAACCTAAGATAACCAATGCAAGTATGTATCCCAACGAGAATGGTCTTCGTGGTGAAAGGCAATAAGTGATGATCGAAGATTTCCATTTACCCGCTCAGCCAGAGTTGACTAGGGGTAATAGTGAGAATTAGTGCCGTGTTAAATGGAAAGGTCGAAACAGAACTTGAGAAATAGGTTGGAAGTGGAAGCATTATCCGAAACAATGTACTGGCAGGGTACAAATGACCGAATACTGAATTGAGGCAAGGAATAGTAGTTTGTACAGTGGCGAGTTTCGTAGGAAACAAATATGCAAATCGGGTAAAACCATCTACACAATAGGATGAATTTATTGCCATTCCCTTTTGATTGAGGGAAGGGTCCCATGCATTCTACACAGGATGAACAAAAAATGCCGCACTTGGAGGTCGGCATGTGAATACTCAACCCAATGCAAGACAAAAGTTTATATAGCCAAATCGGATCTGGTGCTGTTGGATAAGAAATAGAAAACGAGAAGATGGCAACACTGACACATCCTGCAGCGCATCGGAATGTAATAGAGAAACGTCCATCATCCCGCTCAACCGTAACCGACGTCGGAGCTCACTGAGTAGACCCACATGCACCATGGAGCTACGGCTCAAATCTACGTCAGGTTATTTTTTCTTTTGTGTGTGTGTGTGTGTGTGACGTCAGGTCCCTAGTTCCCGCCGTGTAACTCCGTTTGTAAGTATGACATCCTGTTGTCACATGACAATAGTCGAACACATGACAGTGTGATCCATTCAACTGAATGCATGAGTCGACTAACCACGCAGTGCACTTGGTCCTGTCAAGTGCATGCAGGACGGCTCCCTGATGGAGTACACAAACGGCGAATACGTCGATATGCTTTTAATGTTGGGTGCATCCGATAACCAAGTTCCTGTTGTTGCTCGTGAGTATGCAGCACGGTACCCTCAAAGGCGCCATCCCGATGAGAATGTTTTTCGTCGCCTTGAGCAACGCATGCGGGAAACCGGTAATGTTCGTCCACGAGTAGTGGACAGCGGTCGTCCAAGGACTAGACGTACTGCACAAACAGGGGACGACATTCTTGAAGCCGTTCACCAATAACCTCGGCGAAGTACCCGTGATATTGCAAGGCAGCTCCAGGTATCACAAACAATGGTTGTTGACGTGTTGCACGACGAAGAAACTGCATCCGTATCATTACACGTTAACTCAACACCAGCGGCCAGAAGATCGCATTCAACGAGTACAGTAATATGAATGGCTTTTGCAACAAGTTGAAGATAACTTGTTGCAAAGTTGCATTTTTGGACCTGACTGCCTCGTTGTTATGTAATTATGCTCAAGCTATATTTGAACTATTCTTTGTTATTTCATTAAATTACTTCCATTGAATTTTAAGAAAGGAGTACCCTCACATTCAAACAGCTTCATTTAACCAGCTACGCACAGTGATTCTAAATTGTGGCGGTTCACCATCATGCTGAAACCATAGCTGCCGCCGAACACCAAGCGTCAGGCAATGTATTGCCCAGAAACGTATGATAGCGGGGCGGATTCAACTTGTCCGGCAATAGGTAAGGGCCTAAAAGCACTCCTCACACGATTTCAGCCCACAGGTTTATGCCAAAGAGTGCCTGAAAGCCACGTTCACGAGACATGTGGGTTGTGGTCGGACCAATAATGGTTGTCGTTATGGTTGAAAATACCTTCCCGAGTGAAGCTACATTCGTCACTCCATACCACATTCTTTATAAATCAATTGGATTGACCTTGACATATTTTAAGGCATTACATTTATATGGGCTCCGATTGGATTATTTTAATTCCGTAAAGTTCAAAATTTCCTGGAGAGAAGAGGAGATTTTTGAGGCATTCATTTATCAATATAAAATTTATTTATTAATGTGAATTGTGTGAAAAATTACTTAGACACGCCTAGATCTGGACAGAGGAGTGATTCATCCGTCGAGAGACAAAGTGTAATGCTCCGACTTTACAGGCCCAGGTCATATCATTTCAATACTTTGGATAGTGAATCCATGAAGGACGGGATTCTCCGATCATTGTGATGGTTGATACTCTCCGAAATTGTGCCGGGAAATTCTGGTAGGAAGATGGTTTTAATAAAAGAGAAGACACCATGTGGCTTTTCATCATTTTCACCGGCAGATTCAACGCAATTCCACTCTCCTCCGTGTCAGCTCCTTAGAGCTGGTAAGACATAGTTTCACTGCAAAGTCGTCCTGTGAGACTCAGAGTTTGAACGAGTCGTCATGTGGAACTTAAACTCCACAGGGCAAAGTTACAGACAGTAAATGTTATTAAATAATCAATAATTCTGATAATTAACCTAGTCTGAGGCTTGGTTTCTGTCTACACAAAGTGGAAACATAAAATTCGACTGTAGTATTTTTGGAAGTGAAACCACTCAGCCCAACTTATATCTAAGAGAGACAGACATGCAAGACAATATTTGTTGCGTGGTCTTGTATGAAAATTTTCTAAAATATTGATTCAAACAAGTCACCTACGAGTCATTTGTGATATCCCTATGAGTTGGTAACTGTTGTGTTTTAGCTGGGTGAAAGAGATTGAGACAATGTTCCTTGTTTCCGCTAATATAAACAGTGCTGGAAGCCAGATATACTTGTGTAGCGATCTTCAGTTTCATGTGCGGGCGTGGTAAATGACATTCGTCATACGAGTGCGCTTTTTGAAGTGTGGGATATATCCTTTATGTATATATATATTATTTATGTGTCTTTTATTTTATTTTCGGATTCTTGGATTAAGTCTCAAGAAACAAACATGAAAGAATTATAATTTGTATACCGATTATGCCTAAATAAAGCTATGCTAAATAAGATTGCTTAAATCATCAGAGGTCACCGACGATACCGTAATGGAGGTTAGAGTCAAACCAGGTCTGTTTATTTCATTTATGTAGGTGTATTTATTATGTTAATGTACCAGGATGTGTCGGGAGGATTTGCTTCATGTTTCAGTCTTCCTGTACAAAGGAAACTAGGAAAGTTTTGCCTTACGCAAAAGCGGTTGGCTAGACACCCCTGTTGTGGTGAAGGATGAAAAGAGGGGTGAAAACTGGTCTAGAAGACAGCAAGGCGCGACCTTCACACCAGTTGTTACCAAGCAATGGGATTGAAAGCAAGTTAAGATGTCAGTGTGGTCTGAAGATGAATATCGCACAATTATCCGCTACAAATTTTCCCGTGGATTAACTGTTGATCAGTGCCTGGAGGAAATGGCTCCTGTGCTGGGAAAAGACTGTCCACATCGGAAAACAATTTTCTGCTGGTACGAAGAGTTCCTGAGGGGAAATTTTGGGGTTGAAGACGATCCTCCTTCTGGGCGACCGTCTGAATCAGTGACTGAGGAAAACATTGAAGCTCTGAGGAAAATGTTGCAGCAAGAGAGGCGTTTGACATATCGGCAGGTAGAAGAGACCCTCCACATCCCTGCACCAGCTATTCATTCAATTCTACATGACTATTTCCATGTTAGAAAGGTTTGTTCACTTTGAGTGCCCCATTCACTATCAGAGGAACAAATGGCACATCGAGGAAATGGTGCCAAAAAATGCTAAAACAGTTTGAAAATGGGACTTCGCGTAACGTCAAATGCATCGTTACATATGACGAAACTTGGCTTTATTATTACGATGTCCCAACAAAATCCCAGAACAAAGGGTGGCTGTTTGAATGTGAGGGTACTCCTGTGACTGTGCGAAAGTCAAGGTCAGTGAAGAAAAGGATGATTGCAGTATTCTTCACTAAACGGGACATCCTGACTCGGGTTGTGCTAGAAACACAGAGGACAGTTACTGCGAAGTGGTACAGTGAGACTTGTCTGCCTCAGGTCATCCAGGCTGTCAAACAGCTCCGTCCAAGGTCACGGCTCAAGACTTGGCTCTTGCATCACGATAATGTTCCAGCACATCGTGCTAATGTAACAATGGATTTTCATGCCAGATCAGGGTTGACTACGCTTGATCACCCTCCATACAGTCCTGATCTTGCCCCATGTGACTTCGCACTCTTCCCAGAAGTGAAGATGAAGTTGAAACAGCGGCGTTTTGCATCCGATGAGGAGCTTCTGGCAGCATGGGATCAAGAGTGTGAAAATGTAACCGAAGAAAAGTTGCAGAGTTGGTTCAGTGACTGGTTTCGACGTATGGAGAAGTGTATTGTGTGTGGTGGAAATTATTTTGAAAAAGTCAAAAGCGTTCACTCACATTGCAAAACATTCATAGTGCCCTTTGTAAAAAGTGGGGTAATTTGAGATGCTTAATTCCTGCGGAGGTAATTTCATGGACTTTTTGGGATATGGGCGTGTGTAAAAGACAGTGACACTGTGTTCGAGGTAGAAATTTATTACTAGATATGGGACTTTGCCTATTTGACTATTTTATTCCTGTGTTCAGAAAAGCAGGTTTCTGTGATACAAATCGGTTTTAGAGTTTTTTAGCCAGATTTCGTTGTTTTACTGTGCCTATAAATGTCTATTTCAGGGTTTTGTGACTTTTTGTAGTATAATTGCCTATTTGATGCTTTTGACCGTATTATAAAGAAGCCGGTTTTCTTCCAATGCATTATATTGTAACTGGTGTGCTCAACAGAATTATCTTCTTATTTCTCAATATCTGCTTACCCCACGAACAAAAATGGGAATTGTAGGAAGTCACCAGAAATAATTCTTGAGAAATTTCCATCAGGAGAAACAGGAACAATGTGACCTGGAAGCCCTCAGCTCCTCTAACTTCCTGGGACATATACGAGAACCAATCAAACTCAAACTATGTTGCACAATCCATATCCCCTATACCTCCCGTTCGATGCGAACAGTTGTACGCGTACGCTTTATCTTCAGAACGTGTTGTGATTTATTGTGAAGAAGAAGAAATGTGTCTGCAGTAATGCCCGAAGAAAATTCATCGAAGGCCTACTGGCTGAACCAATGGATCACAGTGGATCCCAATTTCACTTCGGAGGGAAGTGTAATCTTCCGCCATGTTTGCAGTATGGAGGTAAGTTCGTTGCTCATTTTATCTTTTTCGTGATTGAGAACTACGATCGCTTTCTCATTTTATAATTTATAGGCCTATTAATTTATGTATTGTGGCAAGCTGTTTTGTTGCAATGCTGTGTTAGTCGTGAACATTCAATAATTTACATTGCTGGAATGTAAATAATTATTTAATTACTGAACGATGAGTTAGAACGCCCGTGGTCTCTAGTCAAACAGTGGATGGAAATTAAAAATCGTTATTTTGAACTGTGATTCATTTCCTGTGAAAATATAGATTTACAACTTAAATGAATATTTTTTAAAAAACCGCGAGTAACATTCACCAGCGTTATGTGTAGACTCTAGTGAACTCTATTACGTTTCCGCTAAGCCTTCGCGAATCATATAGTAGGTTGCAGGTCCAATGTGCCGGGGCTAGGATGATCTCACAGAGGCTAGACATACAATATAGTACGGCTCAGAAGATGTCACAGGGTGTTTTACAAGACTGCTGAGGCCCGGTTAGTAACCATTGTGCTGATGGGCAAGCAAAGAGTGTTTCAAGGGCGTAAGCTCCCAGGTTAGGGTCACGAAGCTGATAAAAAGACACCAGCATCCCTTAGAGTCTTGTTAAATTGTGACAAAATGTAAGGTTATGGGCGCCGGTTTTCTAATTTTCAATGAGGGTGGCAGCCTTGTGGGCAGTTGGCACACATGATGCAGGATCTATTGCAGGCAACAGAAAATAGTATTCATGACAGTTGACCCGACTGAACAAAGTCGGCGAATAGCAACAAATAAAATGTTAACAAATCTGAGATTTATAGTGTCTCCGTTTCAATTCTGCTATATAAGAATACTGCTGAAATTCTCCTAAATGGATGTTCAGGGACCCCCAAGTTGTTTTTTCTTGCGGGCATGTTAGAAAATGTGTTGATATTTACTTCAGATCAAAGGTCTCACAGAAGCTGATACATCTTTCTCCATTTTATTGGTTCTTTTATGTGTAGGGTAGAGTCCCACGGTGGCCGTGTACTTCTTTTCTTTGTCTATATGAGCATTGAAATCTCCCATCAAAATGTTGACATGTTTAGGAATTTGGGCTAAAGTTTCTTCTGGTAGGTTGCAGAGATCTTCCACCTTTTCTGGATCTTTTTGGTTGTCATTGTTGGTAGGTGCATGAGCATTAATTAGTGAATAGGCTTTTTTCCTCATTTGATTGCTAGTACTGATTTTTTCACAGGGAGATTTGAAACTCATAACTGAATTTATGATGTTCTTCCTCACTGCAAACCTGGTGCCAAATTGCAATGGTGTATTAAGGACTGGGATTGTTGATTTACCTTTGTGCTTGGAGTATAGTCTCAAATAGACGCTTGATGCGTAAACTGATCCGAACTTGCCACTTGTGCCAAAGGATCAAGCCAAATAATTCGTTATTGAAGGAATTGCCAAGGCCTTTGATTCCTGAAAAGCCAAGAGAGATCGTGGCTTTAGACCTCTGTGGTCCTCTGCCTAAGACCACCAGGAGAAATCGCCATATTTCGGTCGTGGCGGATGTCTTTTCTAAGTACACAATACACTTGTCCATCAAAAACGCTAACGCTAGAGACATTTTGAGGCGACTCCGTAGGAACATCATTCCGGAGATGGGGAAACCTGAATATCTACTCACGGGCTACAAGATCCAGTTCACCTCCGTCGAGTCCAGAACAGCCTTAGAAGAGTTAGGAATAAGACATATGATAAACTCCATCCGACATCCAGAGGCATACACTGCGGAACGAGTCATGAGAGAAATAGCTAAATATTGCCGAGTCTACTGCTGCCAGCAACATTGGAAATGGATAGAGGTTCTGCCAGTAACGCAAAGGATCGTGAACTCCCTCACACGCGAATCTATCAAGGTCATCCCGATGCGGTTATATTGAGAGAATAATGCACATAGACCTTGGGACGGAATATTGCACATCCCACCTGGAGTAAATCCTACACTAGAGGCTAGAAGGACTGAGGCCTTAAGAAGTCTGAAACACGCAGTTCGGCTACCAGAGAGAAGGCAACGCAACCGTGCTATCAGACAGCCACCCTAAGAGGGCGATTGGGTGCTGAAACCAGCGGTATCCCATCCAGAAAAACGTGTATGTTGCAAGTTAAGTTCACTATTCATTGGGCCGTATCGCGATAGAAAAACCTTTGATAATGGTGCAAACCAGATTGAGAGAATAGCTGGCTCAAGTGAAGAAATATACAACGCCGCTAATCTTAAGGAATACTTTCATAGAGTGGATAATATAATTTAAAAAATCGTTGACGTATATTCTTTGTCCCGATCGAGGGGGAACACGTATCGGGATTGACTGAACATCAAGTTTTTCTTAAATAAAATACGCCATAAGAAATTTATAAAATATAAGCGAGTGTATTTTTTGCGCTCATAATAACCAAGTCTCGCAGGAGCAAGTAGTCAACCCGCACAACGCTACCTTCGTCATCACAGAGCCAGCGCGGTGTCAAGGACAAGTAGCGTCATACGGTCTGGAATCATCCAAGAAAAGAAAATTTCCATATCCTAAACCAACAAAGGTATCGACACAGAAATAACGGCATATTATAGTGCACCTTTGAAATGCCTCCTAAGGTTAATTTCTTCAAAATCGATCCGGGCACTACGGAGATATTCAAGATATTATAAAATATTATGTCAGAGCTAGGTCTATATAAAAGGCCACAACTCTCGGTCCTGTCACGGCAGCTCACATCATCAACACGACTATGTTGATTCGCCCCATGATACGGAGTCAGCCTTCAGAGCGAGATTATGCCTAAGTTAAGTCCGGCATTACGGTACCTACAAACTTTCAGTAAGCAGAACCTTGCTGAGGAACTTATAAACTGAAGAAAGTGATTCTATGACTTGTATAACTAATATTTACATGTGTGCTAGAGGCCATAAAAGTGTTTGTTTCAAGTCAAACATTACGATGTGAACAACAGAATACTCGGAGACTTAACTTTTCGTGCAACAAGTGCTTAACCATTCGCTTAGACACTGTGTCAAATGCAGTAAGGAAAGTAATACGTTGTTTTTCTTCAAAAAGACTTTTCATAATAATACTAATAATGTTTTCTTCACATAGCATGCAGTATTTAGGAATGCTAGTGATTTTTCCTAGTGATTTACACGACATAGACACAAGTGCACTCATAGATATTCATGAAATGCAAGTGAAATTTCCAAGTGAACTGTGCTTCCAATAGGTCACTACCAACATTCAGTTATTATAATTCAATAAGTGCAATTATTCCATCAGACGTTCTGTTGCTCGACTTAAATAATAATGAACTGTGTTGCGATGAGTTCTAATGAACAGTGCGCATATAAATTGGGCAGAAAAGCTCTATGCAAGTGATAGAAGTCAAACTTTAGTTTTTTCTTGTGGAAAGCCACCTCAAGTTTCCCAAGTGCAACTTATTTTTCAAATTGTACGTTTTGGGTTCTAAGTTAGAACTGAGTCAACGATTGCAATTCACAAAATGCTGTGGTTTATGCGAATCATTCAGATACCCGGGGGACAGTTAAATGTGGACACTCGCGTAAAATAATCAGTGAGTGGTTACCCCACGCCGGGAACTTCAAGAATCAGCGACCACCAATTCTGTCTACAAGGGATCGTGGCTCCATGGTTTGGTTGCTGCTTACAAAGGATCGTGGTTCCATGGTTTGGTTGCTGCACATGAGGGATGGTGTTTCCATTGTTTTGTTGCTGCCTGTAAGGGATCGTGGTTACATGGTTTGGTTGCTCTTTACAAAGGATCGTGATTCCATGGTTAGCTTACTGTACACGAGGAATCGTGGTTCCATGGTATGGTTGCTGCACGCGAGGGATCGTTTTCCTATGGATGAGTCATTGTACATCAAGGAGGATCTATGGAAACAACTTTACTGTAACTAGCACAATTTTAAGGTGAACCTTATGTGTATAAATTCAGTTTAAATAATTTGGAACTCCTTGTAGTTAGGACCTCTCTCTGTACCCAGCCCCAGGTCTACACCCAGTGTGCCGTGTGATTAAGATACCTTTACTCTGCGATATATCTATTCTTTGCCAGCTGTCCGAACTGTAGAGGCATTTAAAGGACAAGGTTTAACAACACAAAAAATTATAACAGGCTTGTTATTTATTTTAAAATATTCACAAACAAAAGCCATGATTTAACAAAATCGTCTCGTGCTAGAAGTTCAACAAAAGACATACGTTTTACAAAATTAAATTACGGGATTTGTGATGGCGATGACGTATTGGAGTATTCTGTTACAAAATTTAAAACAATAATATTAGCCATATATTGTTGCTGCGCAAAAATAAATAAATGGAAGAACCACATTTCTATCTTTGGATAATTGATCTATCTTAATAAATTATCCATAAATAGTCATTTCAAAGTCATTAAACATAATACCAGCTGCATTACATCGCAAAAGAATTAACTGTCAAACTTTGCACATGTGGTCGATGACCATGATATTCATAAACCTATTTTGTACACTATATTAGAGTAGCAACATATGTCTAAGTGGTCGATGATTTTCTAGGCATATCTGACATCACCTTTTATCATCATAATAAATGTTCCTTAAATAAATATTGTCTCTCAACCGATTCAGGTTTCTGATTAACAAACTCGAATTAATATTTGAGTACATGGATCGGCACTTCATATAAATTTAGCTAAGTTTTACGGTCGGGTGCCTTTCCTGACATCAACACTAGGTTGAGGGATATATTTACCATTCATATTTCAGTGGTTTTTTGTAGTAGTAATATGTTATTATGTACATGAAGTTGTGTGTTAAGAAGAACACAAACACCCCATCCCCAAGCCAAAATAATTGACCATAACCAGTTAAAATCCTTGGCCCACCAGGGAGCCAACTCGGGCCCTATGAACCTTAGCCAGTACGGTACCTTCCATTGTTGATTTGGCTCTTTGTTTATGAAAAAGTTTTGTTCCAACGAAGAGTTTTGAAATTATCATAATTAATATCCAATATCCATACCAACACGATCATGAAAGATATTTTGAAAATGATAAGCATCTTTTTGGAACAGAATTATCAAAATAGCATTGCCACAAACAACAGTAAATGTTCCGGAGATGGGTATAAACTTTACACAGGTAAAATGTCAACTGCGAGGTGTCCACCTCAACTAAAACATTTCTTCATATAATTTTGTCTATCACATTTATCATTGTCAAATATAAATAATAACCTCATTGTGTCTGTTGAGCGTCCGTGACAAATTTCTTTTCGCTGTAAAATAATTACTTTAAAACCGGAATAAACTGTAGAATGTTTTCAAATAAGTATACATGACTTGATTTAATATTTTAAAACACGTGTACTTATTCAAAACGTATCCCATTAGGATGTGTTAATAGTGATAACATCAGCGTGGTTATCCTCGTTAGATGGGCCACTAATCATGCATCGGACTATGCCAGGTAAATGTATGCTGCGTAGATGTAGTTTTGACGTTTTCATTGATCTTTTATGTATTTTACAGGAAGTGTGATCGTTTTTGTAATGTTTTGATCATATAAGCACACAAAAGTCTAGGTCCAATATGCATATTATTCTATATAAAATTATATACCGTTACCATCCTACCATTCAGGCAAGTAATTCAACGTGGCACAAGGAGAGGAGTATAAAAAAAACAAAACAAAACATAGACATGGAGAAGTATACAATAGTGGTTTGTTGGGGTAGTTGTTAATCACAGCTATGGACCATTTACATTTCGAATTACATATACCGGTATATCAGTACTGTGAACCAGACAGTCGTTTAGAAAGAAGATTGGAACTTGGGATTCCGGAACAAATCCATTGGCGCGCGGCTGTGAGCTTGCATCCGGGAGATCGTAGGTTCGAGCCCCACTGTCGGCAGCCCTGAAGATGGTTTTCCGTGGTTTCTCATTTTCACACCAGGTCAATGCTGGGGTTGTACCTTAATTAACGCCACGGCCGCTTCCTTCTAACTCCTAGGCCTTTCCTATCCCATCGTCGCCATAAGACCTACCTGTGTCGGTGCGACGTAAAGCAAATAGCAAAAAAAAAAAATCCATTGGATATTGCATGTAAAGAGCACGAGATTGCTTGCCAGGACACAAATGCAGAAAAATGCCACGAATCCCATAAAATTCTTGCTTCAAATGCCTTGTCGCAAGTAAAATCTAAAGACGGCTCATTGTCAGAATGACTGACTGATCTTCCTGTAGTCGCTGTTATGAAAGGAAAGTCTAGATTTAGAGGGTGGTCAGGAAAAGGAACATTCCATTACACTATCTATCCATATATACAGGATGTTAGGTGTATACGTGCAGATATTAAGCTAGTCGGCTAAGAAAAATACATCTCATAATATATGCTATTTACTTTTTACCTTGTCCTATTAGTTTGCCCATAACTGAGCCAAATATTTCAGGACCTAATGTGTTTTGAACGGCCGTAGCAGGATACGCCGGTGATGTCATTCTGTCCACGCGTAGCGGAAGTACAGTAGCCGAGTATAGGGCTTGTTGAACCTGTTTCTTATCGCAGGCCAACACATGTTGTTGTGCACTTCCCCTAAAGGCTTGGCAAGTAGAAGAGGATGACTCACGTGCCAGGTCACTTGCTGTACTCGAAAACAGGTGTAGGGTACTCTGTGTGAAAAGTACACAGAATCCTTACAGTGACGTCGAAGATCCGTACAAGCACATACGTGCGAATCAAGTGTTGTGTATTTGTGTACGATTTTTAAGACGTCAATGGCATTACTCAGTGATCCAAGCTGACAAAATGAAGGAAATGGTTAATAAGTAAATGAAATATGGGCGCAACATTTCTGTGCTGTTATTGCGACAGTCTACGATGAATTTCTGACAATAGACAATGCGGGTTGTCTACGCTTATTCATAAACTTTTTAGGTCATTGAAAGGACGGTGGACACTGAAAGAAAAGGCTATAAGTATTCAGTGAAATTGTTATTAATGAGACAAATTTCAAAAACCGTAGTTGCATCCATCGTGAACATTGCTCGAAGGAAAAAGACCTACTGTGGAATTGCCGCCGGGCATTTCTAATAGAAGGCTTATTCTTCTTTTTCCTAATCTGTTTACCCTCCAGGGTTGGGTTTTCATGGGACTCAGCAAGGGATCCCACCTCTACCGCCTCAAGGGTAGTGTCCTGGAGCGTGAGACATTGGATCGGGGATACAACTGGGGAGAATGACCAGTACCTCACCCAGGCGGCCTCACCTGCTATGCTGAACAGGGGCCTTGCGGGGGTATGGGAAGATTGGAAAGGATAGACAAGGAAGAGGGAAGGAAGCGGCCGTGGCCTTAAGTTAGGTACCATCCCGGCATTTGCCTGGAGAAGGGGGAACTACGGGAAACAACTTTCAGGATGGCTGAGTTGGGAATCGGACCACCTCTACTCATTTGACCTCCCGAGGCTAAGTGGACCCCGTTCCAGCCCTCGTACCACTTTTCAAATTTCTTGTCAGAGCTGGAAATCGAACCCGAGCTTCGGGGGTGGCAGCTAATCACACTAACCACTGCACCACAGAGGCGGACGGAAGGCTTATTACTGAACAGTAAGTACCGATAGGTAAAATGATGACTGTAATGGACGCGTTTAATTAGAACTTCCGTAAAAATAATATTACTACTACTGCTACTACTGCTACTACTACTACTACTACTACTACTACTACAAATAATAATAATAATAATAATATCTTTACGTTCCACTAACTAATTTGTACGGTTTTCGGAGACGCTGAAATGCCAGAATTTTTTTCATCGCAGTATTTTTTAATGCAAATAAATCTACAGACACGAGACTGACGTATTTGAGCACCTTCAAATACCACCGGACTGAGCCAAGACCAAGCCTCCCAAGTTGGGTTCAGAAGGCCAGCACTTTATGCAGTGCTGCACCAATCATCTTGCCGGGCTGAGTGGCTCAGACGGTTGAGGCACTGGCCTTCTGAGTCCAGTCTTGACAAGGTGCTCAAATACGTCAGCCTTGTGTCAGTAGATTTACTGGTACGTGAAGAACTCCTATGGTACTAAATTCCTGCAAATCCGCGTCTCCGAAAACCGTGAAAAGTAGTTAGTGGGACGTAAAGCCAATGACATTATTATCATCATCTTACCTGCACAGTTCATAGGGGTATCTTACCTGGAGTTCCTCATAGGTACGTTATTAGAGCTTTCAGAGGACGCTCCGTTTCGACTACGCCGAAACATGTGGTTTTTACACGATGGTCCACCACCTGATATAAGCCGCTTACTGCGTGATCATTTGGATCAGTCCTTTGGTCTATGGCGAATAGGACGACATGGACCCATCAATTGGCCCGCCAGATCTCCAATGGATATTACGGAAGACTGGATTCGGAGAAGTGATTTTCTTTTGTTAGTTGCTTTACGTCGCACCAACACAGAGAGGTCTTATGGGGACAATCGGACAAGAAAGGCCTAGGAATGGTAAGAAAGTGGTCGTGGCCTTAATTAAGGTTCAACCCCCGCAATGTCTGGTGTGAACTTGGGAAACCACGGAAAACCATCTTCAGGGCTGCCGACATTGGGGTTCGAAGCTCCAATCTCCCGAATGCGAACTCACAGCTGTGCGCTCCTAACCGTATGGCCAACTCGCCGGGTACGGAGAAGTGAAGCCTGCAGAGTAGTCCAGGGAGGTCACTTGAACAATTGCTACGTGTTTCACATTGGTATGTCAGATGTTACACCATTTCTGCAGCGTATTGAGTTGGGAGTTCAGTTCTCAATCGATGTAGCATTTTGAGTCTCGATAGTTCGATATTCTCATAAATCCGAGCAGAAAAAATGAAGTACCGGTAACAAAAATTATAAATCTAGAATTTCAGTTCGCGATTGCCTTGTACGTGGCGCAAGCTGAACACAACACACGGAAGACGTGCTTGTTAAAACGCTAGATATTGACCTTGAACACAGCATGGCAGTTCTTCATTCTACACTGTACTGGTTTGGGTACATTCCGTGTGTGTGTTTGTAGATGTGCATGTTTGATGTTTATACACAAAACCTGTTTGTCACACTTTGTCCTCTAGTGCTAACCACAATACGAAGATACACCTGACTCATCGCAAAGAGACCTGGTTCTGGTCTTACGCATACTATCCTGTAGTAAACTACTGCGAGCGATGTAGGCACGGGTGAAGTACATTTCATCTTGTTTCCTCCTACACCACGCATATTTTACTATTTTCTTCCCTGCCTTTCAGCTCCTAATGACTTGTTAATAATAATACCGGTAATGTTATTTGCTTTACCTCCCACTAACTACTCTTACTGTTTCTGGAGGCGCTGAGGTGCTGTAATTTAGTCTCGCAGGAGTTCTTTTTACGCGCCAGTAAATCTACCGACACGAGGCTGACTTATTTGAGCATCTTCGAATACCATCGGACTGAGCCAAGATCGAGCCTGCCAAGTTGGGGTCAGAAGGCCAGCGCCTCAACCGTCTGAGCCACTCTGCCCGGCAGCAAAAAATATTATTATTATTATTATTATTATTACCGGGCGAGTTGGCCGTGCGGTTAGAGACGCATGGCTGAGAGCTTGCATCCCGGAGATAATGGGTTCGAATCCCACTCTCGGCAGCCCAGAAGATGGTTTTCCGTGGTTTCCCATTTTCACACCAGGCAAATGCTAGGGCTGTTCCTTAATTAAGGCCACGGCCGCCTCCTTCCAACTCCTAGGCCTTTGCTATCCCATCGTCCTATAAGACCTATCTGTATCGGTGCGTCGCACCGACACAGATAGGTTTTATGGCGACAGATATAACTAAGGACTAGGATCGGGAAGGAAGCAAGCGTGGTCTTAATTAAGGTACAGCCCTAGCATTTGCCTGGTGTGAACATGAAAAACCACGGAAAATCATCTTTAAAGCTGCCGACAGAGGGACTCGAAGCCAGTACATCCTGAATATTGGATACTGTTGGAACTTTAGCGACTGCTACTATCAAGCTCGGTGATGATTTAAGAGTGGATTTCTGCCGCTGGTTAATTGATCAAGCACTCAATCCAGAATTTCTGTCAAGTGTATTAGTGACACATGAGGCAATTTTTATAGAAGGAGTGTTTAATATTTAGTATACCAAGGCAACCTCTAGCACCGGCTCTCAATTAATATCTGGATGGATGCAGTGGGAAGTCTGTCTCTTTGACCAATCGTCTTTTTATTAGCGTTATTTTGCTTTACGTCCCACATACTATTTATACCGTTTTCTGAGACGCTGAGGTGACTAAATTTCATATCGCAGGAGTTCATTTACGTGCCAGTATTTCTACGACACGAGACTGACGTATGTGTGCCCCATCAAATATCATCAGACTGAGCCAAGATTGAACCTGCCAAGTTGGAGGTCGGAAGATAAGGACCTCAACGGTCTCAGACACTCAGACCGGTACCAATCACCGTACTTGCATAAATTTGATCGGTGTAGCTTTCCTTATGGTGACGATGGGACGGGAAAGGAAGCGATCGTGGCATTCATGACGTTACAGTCCCAGCATTTGCCTGGTGTGAACATGGAAAACCACGGTAAACCACCTTTAGGGCTGCCGACAGAGGGGTTGGAACCCACTATATCCCACTCATGAGCTGTGGAATATCCCCATTCAGTAGGACAAGGCAGTTTCCAGCACCGGTTCTAATTAATATCAGGATGGGTGTAGTTGGAGGTCGGTTACATCTTTTTATTAATGTTATCTTGCTCCTGTAGAGTAGATACAGTACGTTACTGGAGCTTTCAGAGGACGTGTCGCTTCGACTACGCCGAACCACGTGGATTTTACACGATGGTGCAAACATTTCCTCAACGGTAGACAGGACGATGTGGAACTATCAATTGGCCAGCCCTTATTCCAGTGGATTGTTATGCCTGGGGGGACATGAGAAACAAAGTATACCGAACTGAGGTAACCACTTCGGATGACCTCCGTTAACGTATGTTTAAGCACCAGAGGATATTCTTAACCACAGTGGTGTCTTGGCTCGAATGACAAGTTGCTTTACGTCTCACCGACACAGATAGGTATTATAGCGATGACGGGGCAGGTAAGGGTTAGGAGTGGGAAGGAAGCAACCATGGCCTTAATTAAGGTACAGCCCCAGCATTTGCCTCGTGTGAAAATGGGAAACCACGGAAAACCATCTTCAGGGCTACCGACAGTGGGGTACGAACCCACTATCTCCCGAATACTGGATACTGGTAGCACTTAAGCGACTGCAGCTATCGAGCTCGGTGTACCAGTAAATATACCGACACGAGGCTGACGTATTTGAGCACCTTCAAATACCACTGCACGGGGCCAGGTTCGAACATGCGAAGTTGGAGTCAAAAGGCTGGCACCTCAACCGTTTTAGCCACTCAACCAGGCAGGAAGCACGAAATGTAGGTACGTTTAATTTACTTAGTTGTATAATATGTCCATTTTTCGTTTGAAACAAAACGTTCGATGTGCTTCGATAATTCAATTCTGATTCTACTCATATGGATATCCTATGCCATGCATTTGTTCGTTGGCGCAAGGAACTGTCTTCCTTCTTCTACCTTTACGCAATGCACAACGGGGATCGTACCGCATTTCACGTCCCGGCGTGCGTATCCCAACCAATAATTATATCACACGCTCGTACAGGTCGCGCACCGGCACAGGTTTTCAGGTCATTTCCATACTCACTAGACCACAGGGCTGACGACCACAGATATTCCTATCCCCTAAAGGACGTAACAGCAAATGAACCAGTATTAACGCTGAGAATTCAATACATCTCCAGGGTCCGAAACCGATAACTAGTGTTGTCTGAAACCCCTAAGACGGAAACTAAATACTAACAACAACAAACCAGTCTGGCGATAATGTAACGTAACATGTTGTAGACTGGTAGCCTTCAGCTGTTACCGTAGGTCAGTTGCTCGTAAACATAAAACCAGTTTGGCAAGTATATTACGTAACATCTCGTGGCATGGAATAAGGAGCGCTCAGCTGTCACAGTAGTACATTTGCTCTTAAACATAAACAGAACAGAAACCAGTTTGGCAGGGATGGCGCATGACTTGCCTGTTATCAAAGGAAAGCTATTCATTCACAAGAACAAGGCATACTACCTATTCTAAAAACATCGTACCCCTTTGCTCTCGAAAATAACTTCCGAGGATTACTAAAAGTTTGATATATAGTGGTTCGTCACATCGTTCTCTATTGCTACAATAAATATCTGCACGTATACACCTAACGCCCTGTATATATAACATAACTTGTCCTGAGTGACTGAGTGACTGACTGACTGATACACCATCGCCGAGCCAAAACTACTGGACATAAAGAAATGAAATTTTGGGGTACATTCCTATTAACATGTAGGCGCTCGCTAAGGGAGGATTTTTGGATATTCCGTCGCTAAGGGGGTGAAATATTAAAATGAGGATATCTATATCTCAAAAACTTAAAAGTTTACAGATGTAAAAATTAGTATTTGGAATCTCCTTTAAAAAAAAGAAACACGTATATTGTTGTTTTCGGAAAATCCCATTAAGGGGGCTGGAAAATGGGGGGAAAGTGGTTGAACACCTTTTTATGAGGAGACTTATATCTCAAAAACTGAGGATGTTACAGACATAAAGATTGAAATTTGGAACCTCCTTTGAAAGTAAAAAAAACACGTATTTTTGTGTTTTTGGATAATCCGATTAATAGGGGGTGAACAGGGGTGACAAACGGGGTGAATTTTTAAAAAGAGTATATCTGCAAATTATCTCAGACACGTAACATATTACAGATTTGAAAACTGGTATTTGGAATTTCCTGTTAAAGTAAAGAAACATAAATATGTTTTCGGAAAATCCACCTAAGGGGAACTGTAAAAGGGGGTGAATTTTTAAAATTGGCCTATCTACAGCATACCTCAAGAACATAACATGTTGCAGACGTGAAAACTGGTAT
Organism: Anabrus simplex; assembly: GCF_040414725.1. NCBI lineage: Eukaryota > Metazoa > Arthropoda > Insecta > Orthoptera > Tettigoniidae > Anabrus > Anabrus simplex. Next base: position 599,276,145 of record NC_090266.1, read on the forward strand.
TTGGAATCTCCTGTAAACATAATGAAACACGCATTTGCCGCGGAGGGGGGGGGGATCAAATTGGTAGAGGGGCGATGAAAACGGAGATGAGTTCCTGTTTCGAGGATACATATATCTCAAAAACTGAAAATATTACAGAAGTGATAATTGTTATTTTGAGCCTCTTTTAAAGAAACGAGTACTGTTTGTTTTTGGAAAATTCACTTGAGTGGGGAGTGTGAAAGGAAGTAGAAAAATTTTATTTTGTAAGTGGAGAAACTTATATTTCACAAAAATTAAGGTTGAACACGTAAAAATGTTTACTTGGAATCACCTTAAAAATAAAGTAACACGCATTTACGGACGTGGAAATATTAATTTGGAATCTGCTTTAAAAATAAAGAAATGCGCATTTTGGGTGGGGGGAAACCACCTTAACGGGCGGGAGTGGAGTAATGAAGGAGTTGAATTCTTTACATGTGGATACTTATATCTCAAAAACTGAAGATGTTACAGACATGAACATTTGCAGTTGGAATTTTCTTTCAAACCAAAGAAACACGTAACCTTTTCTGTTTGAAAAATCCACTTAAGAAGAGTGAATTAATTGAAAAATTAGTTGAATACTTTGTATGAGGATACATATACCTCAAAAACTAAAGATGTTACAGACGTGAAAATTAGCATTTGGAATCTCCTTTAAAAATAATGAAAAACGCATTTTGGTCGGGAGGAATCAAAATGGGGCCGGGGGCAGTGAAAAAGGAGTTTAATTCCATTTTATGAAGATACATATATCTTAAAACTGAAGATGTTACTGTCGTGATAATTGGCATTTGGAAGCTCCTTTCTAAACAAAAAAAAGTTTTTTTGTTTTCGGAAATTTCACTTAACGGGGAGGGTGAATGGAAGTGGAAAATTTTATTTTTTGAATGGAGAAATTTATATTTCACAAAAATTAAGGTTGCACACGTAAAAATATTTACTTGGAATCACCTTAAAAATAAAGTAACACGCATTTTTGGAGGCGGGGAATCAACTTAACGGGCTGGGGTGAACACGGAGTTGAATTCTTTTTATGAGGATACTTATATCTCAAAAACTGAAGACGTTAGAGGCATGAATATTTGTATTTGGAATCTTATTTCAAAGTAAAGAAACACGTGTCTTTTTGTCTATGGAAAATCCACTTATGGGGGTGAGTGAATTGAAAAATTAGTTGAATTCTTTGTGTGAGGATACTCATATCTCAAAAAATTAAAATCGTTGTCCTGCACCGTGGCTAAATGGTTAGCGTGCTGGTCGTTGGTCACAGGAGTCGCGGGTTCGATTCCCGGCAATGTCGGGAATTTTAACCATCATTGGTTAATTTTCCTGGCACGGGATCTGGGTGTATGTGTTGTCTTCATCATCATTCCATCCTCATCAAGACGCGCAGGTCGCCTACGGATGTCAAATCAAAAGACCTACACCTGGGATCTCCCGGCACTAAAAGCCATACGCCATTTGATTTCAACTAAAAATATTAAAGACGTGAACATTTGCATTTGGAATCTCATCTATATATATAATAACTTGTCCTGACTGACTGACTGACTGACTGACTGATTCATCATCGCCGAGCAAAAACTACTGGTCATAATGAAATAAAATTTTGAAGATATATTTATATTACAATGTAGGTGCACGCTAAATAAGGATTTTTGTATATTCCATCGCTAAAGGGGTTAAAAGAGGGTGAATTTTCAAAATTAGTGTATCTATATCTCAAAACTTTACAGATGTAAAAATTGGCATTTAGAATCTCCTTTAAAAATAAAGAAACACGATTTTTGTTTTCGGAAAACCCCAATAGGAGTGATGAAGAAGGGTGAAAATGGGTTGAATGCCTTTAAAGTGGCTACTTATATTTCAGAACCTGAAGATATTACAGACTTGAAAATCGGTATTTGGGATCTACTTTAAAAATAAAGAAAAAGGGATTTTTCCTGTTTGCAAAAATCCAAATAATGGGGGGGTGAAAAGGGGGGTTAAATTTATAATGAGTGTACCTATATCTTAAAATTTTAAAAGTTTACAGGAGTAAAAATTGGTATTTATAATCTCCTTTACAAATAAAGGAAAAACGTATTTTTTGATTTGGGAAAATCCCAATAGGAGGGGTGTAAAAGGGTGTAAAATTGTTGAATGCCTTTAATGAGGCTACTTATATCTCAGAAACGTAAGATATTACAGACCTGGAAACTGGTATTTGGGATCTCCTTTAAATATAAAGAGAAATGTACTTTTCCTTTTTGAAAAATTCAAATAGTGGGGGGGGGTGAAAAGGGGGTGGATTTTTGAAATGAGTTTATCTATATCTAAAAACTTTAAACGTTTGCACATGTTAAAATTGATATTTAGAATCTCCTTTAAAATAAAGGAACACGTATTTTTTCGTTTTCTGTAAACCCCAATAGGAGGGGTGAAAAAGGGTGAATAATAGGTTGAATGCCTTTTATGTGGATACATATATCTCAGAAAATGAAGATACTATAGAACTGAAAATTTGTATATGCGACCTCCTTTAAACATAAAGAAACACGTATTTGTTTGTTTTTGGAAAATCCGATTAATGGCGGTTAAACAGGAGTGACAAATTGGGGTGAATTTTATGTAAGACTATATCTACAGAATATCTCAGACACGCAAAATGTTACAGACGTAAAAAGTGGTATTTGGAATCTCCTGTAAATATAAAGAAACGTAGGTGATTTTTTTGGATGCTCCACTTAAGGGGAAAAAACAAAGGGGTGAAATTTTAAAATTAGAATTTCTACAGTATATCTCAAAAACTTAACATTTTACTGAAGTGAAAAATGGTATTTTTCCTATAAAAAATAATGAAACGTGTATTTTTAGCTTTCGGAAATATCACTTGGTGGGGGGGGGCCTAAAAGTGACTGAAAATGGTGTTGAATTATTTTAATTAGGCTACTGATGTCTCAAAAACTGAAGATGTTACAGACGTGAAATTTGGTATTTGCAATCAGCTTTAAAAGTAAACAAACACGTATTCTTGGGAAATCCAATGAACGGGGGGAGGGGGGGGTGAGGTGAAAGAATTGAAAAATTAATTGACTTAGTTGTATGAGGATACTTACATCTAATAAAAAACTAAAGTTGTTACAGACGTGAATACTGGTATTTGGATCTCCTTTAAAAACAAAGATTCACGCGTTTTGTGGGGAAATCATCTTGGGGGCGGGAGTGAAAAGGAGTTGAATTCCTTTCATGAGGACACATAAATCAAAAACTGAAGAAGTTAGAGTCGAGATAATTGGTATTTAGAAGATACTTTACTATGAAGGAAACAAGTAGTTTTTGCCGAAAAGTTCGCTTAAATGGGGGAGGGGAGGAATGTGAAAGGAAGTGAAAAAAGTGAATTATTTTTATGGGGATACTTATATCTCAAAACTGAAGGTAATAGACGTGAACATTGGTGTTTGTAATCTCCTTTAAACATAAAGAAACACGCCTTCTTTCAATTTTTTTGGGGGGGCGGTTGTAAATAAACTTAACGACGGTGGGGTGTAAAAGGAGGTGAGACCAGTTGATTTTACTGTTTATAATGTACTTAAAAAGAGGCTCTGTGGCTCAGGCGGCAGCGCGCCGCCCTCTTACAGCTGGGTTCCGTGGTTCAAATCCTGGTCACTTCATGTGATATTCGTGCTGGACAAAACGGAGGGGGGATAGATTTTTCTCCGGATACTCCGGTTTTCCCTGTCATCATTTATTCCAGCAACAGTATCCAATATCCTTTCATTTCGTTTGTCATTCATTAATCATTGCCCCAGAGGAGTGCGGCAGGCTTCGGCAGCCGGCACAATTCCTATCCTCGCCGCTACTTGGCGGCCTTATTCATTCTCTTCCTGACCCTGTCGAATGACTGGAAACAGGCTGTGGATTTTCTATGTACTTATTCTGATCAAAACCCATCATTTTTAATCTTTCCTGGGTTCGTTTTCAAGAGCCATCTTTTCCTTCGGAGAACGTTCTTAGATTACAGTAGATTCTCCTGGCAAATAAAAAAATTAAAAACATTTGAAATTAACGATAGGAATGAGATTGACCGTCCTGTTGTTCACCTCTGTAAGAAGGTCGATAATGCACGGAAGTATGTCATTCGTATCGCCAGAAATCCCGCGCACTTGCCTACGCGCGAAAATGGTGCTGGTCACATTGTCAACAATGACAATGGTAGCAGATGTAATTTACTGCCAAGTAGCGGTCTTGTATCTTGCTGTGGGGTCCAGAACATCTATAATAATAATAATAATAATAATAATAATAATAATAATAATAATAATAATAATAATAAAAATAATAATGTTCTGGACCGTTGTCAAATGTGCGGACCGCGCTGGAAACGGGTCCTGGACGGGTAATGACTACGAATGCAGTCCGGCCGCGTGTTCAGTACCGCCTAGGCACCCAAGACGACACCACGCCGGATCTCCTCAAGAATTTGATCCATATTAAAAATGTTTATAGGAAAATATGGCAAAGCTTTAGGGATCCAACTGACCGGGTGGAATACCTCGACCTAGCCCGAGACGTACGAAATCGATTGCTGGGAAAAAAGATTGAAAAATGGGAGGAAACTTGCCGTAATCTCTCAGAAAACGAGTCAGATCGCGAATTTTGGCGGATTCTCTCAGAAAACGAGTCAGATCGCGAGCTTCAGCGGATTATATATATAAAACGATAAAAATTCATTTATAAATTTCAGTATAATACCGTAGCGAAGCACGGGTATCTTGCTAGTATTTTATAAAATACAAAGTCCTCTAGAGCGCAGAAGTCTTAAGAGAATGACTACTGCAGCAATAAAAGCAACTAGTCATACCTCCAAGAATATAAAAAAAATAACCTGATACTCATTTTTGGTGTAGTCCGAGTGAACCTCAGGGCCATGTGCACCTCCGGAAATCGAAATATATTTTGTTACCTTTTTAGACTTGCTGACGAAGAATCGAACGCACGTCCTTCTGAGAGGGCCGAGCACGCCTTTATTGCCTCAACCAGGCAGTCGTTTATAAAAATGTAGTAGTGGAATGGAATCCGGATAGTTCGTAGATAGTGAACTGGGAGAAAATTTATCATTATTGGGATCCATGACCCCACCAAGGATACTGTGCGATTTGAGGAAGATTACTTCTGTAAATATTGTCAAGAAGCAGTTGATGAAGCTAGGTGGTTTGCTAGGTACGTTATAATAATGAAAGTAGAATATTCTGATAAGGAGTAAGTAGTAAGGAGTAAGGAGGATTTATATGCCTTTGTAATACTGAATCTAAATTGTGAAACATTGAATGAATTCTGATTTAACAAAGAACTGCTGATTGAAAACACATGTTGTCCACACAATATAGCCTGAAAATTACCGTTGAACTGAGGATAATAAATTGGAATCTAGATGCAGGATTCTGAAATGTAAACTAGTAAGAAAAGCTGAAGATGTACATGAAACTTCTAGATTCTGAGGTAGAAAGAACCTCTAAAACTAAATGTCAAACCAAAAAGAAATAAGAAAAAGGAAAAATAAATCTGGAAGACATATTTACAGACTAAAGGAGATTGTCCTTTGAAGATATACGTGGACCCAAGAAATAAAGTAAAGCATGGTGTTGTAGCAAGTTAAACAGAAATCTGGCAGAGTTTTGTGGAGGAAAGAGAACAGAACTGCAAAGAAGACAACGGACAACATTGACGGGCTGTAGAGACCTTTGGGAGAAGACATGGTAAAAAAGTTAGGAACACCACTTACCGAACTGGAAGTAAAAGAAATCGAAGTAAAATATTGCCCCTCGAGCGGAAAGAATTTCCCCGGATTATGTCAAGTTAGGAGGAGACGAAATGGTCAAGCGGATATGAAGGATAAGGCAGGACACACGGGAAGAGAATAGAATACACACGGACTGGAGGAACGATATAACTATTGCAAAACACAGATGGGGGAGGATATTGTCTATGAGAACTTTATGTAGAGTTATATACCTTTCGTTAGTGATGTTGAAATTATGCACCATTAATTTAGAATGGTAGTATATCGATAAAATAGAGAAACTGGAAGAAGAAAAAGTAGTTCATCATACAGAAGAAACTCAGGATTATAGGTTTACCATTCCGCTAAGCGAATGAATATATCCTCGTAAGATAAGGAGCCCATTTACAAGATACATTATGATAATGAAACACTAGAATATTCCGGTAGCGAAGCACTTAAGTTTCAAATAATTAACTTCAGATATCTCTGAGAAGAAATGAAGCATCAGTGGGAATAGCTGAAGGAATGCCAAGTGTGTATAGAAATTATTATAGGTGTTGTTCGTATTGGTGGCAGTAACGTTCTTTTTGCTATTGGTTTAACGTTGCTCTATCACACCGAAGGTTTTCGGCGATGCAAGGATTGGGAAGTGCTAGGTTTGGGAAGATATAAGTCATGACCTTAATTAAGGTACACCCCCAGCATTTACCTGGTATGAAAATGGGAAAAACCGAGCTAGATAGCTGCACTCGCTTAAGTGCGGCCAGAGGTGTTGTTCGTATTGGTGGCAGTAACGTTCTTTTTGCTATTGGTTTAACGTTGCTCTATCACACCGAAGGTTTTCGGCGATGCAAGGATTGGGAAGTGCTAGGTTTGGGAAGATATAAGTCATGACCTTAATTAAGGTACACCCCCAGCATTTACCTGGTATGAAAATGGGAAAAACCGAGCTAGATAGCTGCACTCGCTTAAGTGCGGCCAATATCCAGTATTCGGAAGATAGTAGGTTCGAACCCCACTGTCGGCAGCCCTGAAAATGGTTTTCCGCGGATTCCCATTTTCACACCAGGCAAATGTTGGGGCTGTACCTTAATTAAGGCCACGGCGGCTTTCTTCCCACTCCTAGCCCTTTCCTGTCCCATCGTCGCCAAAAGACCTATCCGTGTCGGTGCGACGTAAAGCAACTAGCAAAAAAAATGGGAAACTTCGGAAAACCGTCTTCGGGACTGCCGATGGTGGGATTCGAACCCAGTATCTCCTGAAGTGAAGCTCACAACTATGCGATTCTAAGCACATGGCCAACTAACTCGGTGGCGGATGTAAGTCCAAGGAATTTAAAGTAAGCAGAGGAGACAAACAAGGTGATAGTAAACCCATTTCTGTTTGTAGTGTGGGACCGATGACAGTAGATGATAGGCCCCTTTAAACAATAAGCATCATCATAATCTATTTGTAGTGTTCGTGGACCAGATCATCTAGCGGTGCAAGAACACTCTGGAAGAGCTACGACAGGAAGTAGGAAAATGAGTCCTCCCTTATTGTAAGATCAGTCAAAGGTGCATCCGAATGGTACAGGTCTTGCTGCAGAGACTCCACATGATTTACAGGACACGGTAACTTAATGGACAGGTTTCATCTGAAGCAGAGGAACGGCAGCTAACGTTAATGTGTGTAAACATTGCTAGAGAGAAAGAACCTTGTCGAACAAGGAAATGTAATAGAATGGCCAGGAACTAGAACACGTCACTCACTCACACGAGAAGGTTGACGATGAAATCGACAATTGTGTCCAAAGCCTACCAGATATACTACCACAGTACAATATGATTAGTGGCAAACGTGAAATATCTGAATCTTATACCGGGTGAGTTGGCCGTTCGGTTAGGAGCGCGCAGCTGTGAGGTTGCATCCGGAAGATAGTGGGTTCGAACCCCACTGTCGGCAGCCCTGAAGATGGTTTCCGTGGTTTCCCATTTTCACACCAGGCAAATGCTGGGGCTGTACCTTAATTAAGGCCACGACCGCTTCCTTTCCATTCCTAGCCCTTTTCTCTCCCATCGTCGCCATAAGACCTCTCTGTGTCTTTGAGACGTGAAACAAATAGCAAAAAAAAAAAAAAAAAAAAAAAAAAAGGGATGAGTGTATACAACTAGACGTTCATTCCGATTCCTTTGTGTGCAATAGAATGTATAGTCCTTCTACAGAAGAACAAAAGAAAACTTACAGGAGATGAAATGAAGTATCTTCCGAAATGTTGCAAGAAGAGACTGCGTTCGAAAAAAAATATTTTGTGTAAAATTTCTTGGTCATGTGTGTAGACAAGTAATATGTTTGTATATATTGTCTTTCTCTGAGAATGAATGAGGGTAGGAAACCAAAAAAGCGTAATTCAAGTCAGACCAGGAGGAGATACAGTAGGAGAAGAGAACTTATATTATTAGAAAGGGTGAATATTGTCGGAATCAGAGGGAAATACTGTATCCAGGAAGTGAAGGAGATGTCTCAGTATAGGAAGTATATAAAATGGTTAAAGTTTCCGACCTCCAAAGGTAGAAGTGAATTCACACGATGAAGGAAAGGCGGTGAAGAAGAATGTTTGGCCAGTGGTGTAACGTTGCACTTGCACATAAAAGGCTTTCGGCGACGCAAAGATGGGAAAAAGCTAGTATTCGGAAAAAAATGGCCGTGGCCTTGATTTATGTACAGTCCCAGCACTTGCCTGGTGTGAAAATTGGAAACCATGGAAAACCATCTTCAGGGCTGCAGAATGTGGGATTCTAAGCCACCACCTTCCGAATACAAACTTACAGCTGCGCGACCCTAACAGCATGGCCAACTCGCTCGGTCAAGAAGGCTTGTGAAAGTGAACTCTCGTGTATAAGGTGTGGTATGTATACTTAGAATACGGCACTGTTAGCATTGCATGGCTTTCGAATGCATATATGGCAAACGCCGTACCGCTTGATAACCAAACCGCAAAGACAGTGAACACTACATAATTCGGAATGAACCTTTAGATACGAAACATGTCATTCTATTTTATTAAGTTGTTCTTTTTTTCGGGTATAAGTCTCTTTCCATATGTATTCATTTTCAGGTAGTCTATAAATGTATTTTATTTATTCAAAATTAGTTTTTACGGACTTAATAACCTAAGTTATAAATTAACTCATTCAAAACTGAAAGGAGTTGGCTTCAGATATCACAAAAATATTATGTAGATACAGATACAAACGGACTACGTGTGCAGTGGCAATAGGTGATTTTTAGATGGATACTGATTCTGGTCGTAATGTACTTTAGACTAGAGTAAACGAGGACAATCACTTACTTTTAATTATTTATTTCTACACTTGCAATTACTGTATTTCAAGAAAATCTGCGTTTAATTCAGTTACAGCTATTTTTAGCTGCACCAGCAGATGTTCGTCAGTCAAACGGGATCTGCATTTTGACTTGTCGTAGATAATTTTTGAAAACAGTTACTCACGCAAATAAGTACAAGTTAAATGTTGTTAAGATACCTTTGTAAATAATCTTAATGGGAATCCATAAGGACTTTTGTACACGATATACAAGGGACAGTACCTACTTTGGGAACGCAGATGAATCCTTCTGCTTACTTATCCCTAAATATAATTCATATTCCGGCTCCACGGATAGACCTACCTGGATGTTGTGCTGGCCTTTCGTCTAAGGGGTCCCGAGATAGACTCCCGGCCGAGTCAGGGATTTAACCTTCATTGATTAATTCCTATCGGTCTGGGGCTGGGTATGTGTACTGTCTTCAGCATTAAAATTCAAGGGCCTCATAGACGCGCAGGTTGCCTATACGTGTAAACTCAAAAGACCTACACCAAGCCTCTACGGAGGCAACACACTATAAAAAATAATGTCTATTATTAAGAATTAATCTAAATACGTTATTTCTGTTTAAGCGCTGGTTTCATTGGCTTTGGCTTGTCATGACGACATTCTTACTGGAACCACGCCACTGACTCTTAATCGGGTCACGATGTGAATGAGAGACGGACTAATAGACTCTGACGTCCCGCAGTGCCGTCTCCTGCAGTCTGAGTGTCGGTCAAGAACCACTAGTGATTCCTGAAATATCTACAATATGTAATACGTGAAAGTAGCTTACTACTAGACCGAAAACGGAAACGCTAGAGAAGTACTTTATTACTTGCTTCATGGATTGATTGCTAAGCTGACCTAATACACCAACATGAGATTGTGTTTCGCGAAGAAGAAACGATACTCCATGGTTATCAATGCGATGGAGAGAGAAATTGTAGAAGTAAGGCAATATTTATAAACATAGGACAGATTGGTGTAAATTGTTTCGGTACGTTATCTGAACAGATCGGTAATGTGCATCTGACTCGCTGCTGTGAAGAGCTCACTGTTAAGTACATACAGTGACGTAAATGGGAATTTCTTCCATCGTTATATCGTTTTGAAGGGTGCTTCAAATATCAACGGGAAGATACCTATAGCTATTGTTTACTCTGTAGAACTTCGTACTTAACCGCAGTTATCAATGAACTATAATTTAAAAATCAAAGTACATTCAAGAATGTGCTATTTTCCTCATACGAGATGAAAGGCTTGTGTCGTAGTGATCTTCAATTTTGTATAGTTATAGAAACAAGATTTTAATTTACGTGAGTGTTACTTAGTAGCTATAGCCATAGGACACATTGTTTTAAATGGATTTCAAAGCAAGGGATGTGAATTTTTATTTCAAGGCTCCACATTCATTGCCCAGAATTCCATTCGTGATTGTCATCAAAAAAGGCGAGTGGCAATGACTCGCCGTTACCACGGCCCCTGTTTAATTATGCTTGTGGATGTTATTACTGATGTAGACCTATATTTTTACGTAGATCTGATGTAGAGATTTGGGTTCTGAGATAAAATGCTGTTCCCGAAATAATTACATTCGCACCTGTATGACGTAGGGCATATTTTATGAGTAGAATGTGTAGTAGTTCCGTCATTGGTGGCCAGCTAAGCGTGTATCTTAACTAGTATTCCTCACTCTCCTGTGGAAGGAGTCAAAGAAGAGTACCTCATTTCAAGGTCTCAATATATATATATTTCTATCCTAGGAATGTACACGTACAACTTTGGCATATAATCATAAATCTTTCCAGCTTGTACATTTACTATGGATCAAGAGGATAGCATTCTATATCTCTGTCAGATCAATTGAGTCAGTTATGTCCTTTTTAACATTGTTCCTGAGGGAGTGAGTGAGTAAAATCGGTTGAGACGGTTATTTTTGGAAGACTTGAAGCTGTTAATCTGATGCTTTCGCTACCTAAACCTGTCTTGCCTGCTCGTTCTTCAGGGAAGAAGCTATTTTTAGGATTCTACGTGACGCGGAATGAGAGCAAGCTTGTAGATTTATCTGACCATTGACATCGTGAACATAGTCGGGAACCTCCGATTTTATTTGGGTTCTGAGCTTCAGGAACGTATCACTTGATTAATACAATTATATTGGCTGGGATTCGAACCACGGCCGCCTTTGTGAGAGCAAAGTGACTATTTATTTCATTTTTTATTGTCTTGTTTTATATGGCGGGACTCAGACTATGAAGCCTGCTATTCTGTCCGACCATACATACATCTACATGAAGAGTTAAAAGTACACTAAATAAAGAATCTTCAATTTAATATTTTAAGGTATCAATTAAATGTTTTAATTAACCTAATAACTTAGCTATGATCTAATCCTATGTATGTTATGAATAATTATTATTTATTAACCAGGTTTGACAGAGTTTCTTAAAGCGGACATGGATTGACAGGCTTCTAATTTCTGCAAATTAGACTGGTGGCGACTGAAAATGATCTACTGTAGCCAGTTGAGAAGTGGATGGCAGCGCTTAGTACTGTGGAGGATGATGATCTGGTAGGAATACTAGACGGTGATGCTAGGTAATTGATTTTTGTGGCAAGGTATTCAGGCACTCGGTTACCATGCGCTCGGTTTATTACATGAGATGGTCAATGATACCATAAAGTTTATGACGATCCATCCTCTACAGTATTATACCTCTGCAGGAACGCTAGAGTGCCGCAATTTGTCCCGAAAAGTGATCATTTAATGTGTCAGGAAATATACGGATCCGGGTCGTCCATGCCTAAGCACCAAAATTCTATTCAGCAAATGTAAGTAAGCACCTAACAGTTTGTGCTTTTCAACCTACTATTGATATTTCGTATTAAAAATATTGATGTTACACAGGATTTGCCCACAGACGTGTGATCAACATTTTAGTTACGCTTCGTGACGTGCATACAAACACAATTCGTGGGTATATTTTTTCTTTTACGTCGCACAGACACAGATAGGTATTATGGCGACGATGGGATAGGAGAGGCCTGGGAATTGGAAGGAAGCGGCCGTGGCCTTAATTAAGGTACAGCCCCAGCATTTGCCTGGTGTGAAAATGGGAAACCACGGAAAACCATCTTCAGGGCTGCCGAGAGTGGGGCTCGAACCCACTATCTCCCGATTATTGGACACTGGCTGCACTTAAGCGACTGCAGCTATCGAGTAGTGTAATCAATTATAATCATGCTCGAGATTGTGATTTCATATCCAGACCCAGTTTGTTGGCATTTAAGAGTGTCGAAGTGCTCGATATTTTTTGTTGATTATATTTACCGGCACAGTAAAAGTCCCTTTTCATGTCAAAGTTTTGCAATTCATCGTCTCTTGAAATCTATAGCACCTGAGAAATATTGTATTATACATACATACATACATACATACATACATACATGCAATTACGTTTACAGCCGGTTTATTGGCTCAGATGGTAGAATGGTACTTTCTGATCCATAGTTGGCGGGTTCGATCCTGTCGCAGTCCAATGCTATCTGGAGATACTCAAATACCAGAGCCTCGCGTTGGTAGATTTACCGGCAAGTAAAATAATTACCGAGTGATTTGGCCATGCGGTTAGAATCGCGTAGCTTTGAGCTTCTATTCGGAAAATGGTGGGCTCGAGTCCCACCGTCGGCAGCACTGAAGATGGTTTTCCATGTTTTCCCACTTTCACACCAGGCAAATGCTGAGGGTGTACCTTAATTAACGTCACGGCCGCTACTTCCGCTACTTCCGGCCGCTACTTTCCCGTCCTCCCGTCTCCGGAAAGCTTGATGTGTTAGTGCGACGTAAGAACACTTTGAAGGACACAATTTCGGCATCACGGCGTCGTTGAAACCCGTAAAAGCAGTCAGTGGGACGTAAGTCCAGTAACTTTAATAATAATAATAATAATAATATGATGATGAGATACAGGCTAAGTAAGGAATTAACTCTACTGATGAGGCTGTACGCATGAACCGGCTTCGGTGGTGGGGTCATGTAAGGCGAATGGAGGTGGATAGGTTACCTAGGAGATTGTTGGACTCTCTTACGGATGGTAAGAGAAGTAGAGGAAGGCCAAGCCGACGATGGTTAGACTTAGCCTGTAATGATGTAATGATAAGAGGTATAGAACTAAATGAGGCCACAGAGTTAGTTGCAAGGAGAGGACTGTAGCGGAGTTTAGTAAAATCACACAGGCTTGCAGACTGAACGAAGAAAGGCATAACCGACTATTATGAAGATGTATTATTATTATTATTATTATTATTATTATTATTATTATTATTATTATTATTATTATTATTATTATTATTATTATTATTGTTACATACGTTCAGGAGGAGTGGCAGCCGAATGGCTTCGCCACTTACTCACCAAGGCGGCCACGGTGACGGTTAAAATAAAAAATATTTTTCGATATCATTCCCACTTATGGCTAACTAGCGAAAGTGTAAAACTATGGAATCTCTAGTTCTGAAGTTCTGATCTAGATCTTATTATTTATGTAATGTCTACCCTCCGACAAAGTCTCACATATGCAGCTCATTCTGAATGGCTAACACATAAAACGAATCATTAAATATAAAAAGTGATTTGACATGAGTAATAACTTTTTTCATCTCTCCTAATTGTTCGACGTTCTTAGAAGTCTGGCCTTGCTTATCTGTTTGTTCGCTGAGGTCTATGACCTTTCTCGGAGGGTAGAGTAGGTGCCCCAGATGCTTTTTCCACAAATGCTCTTTGATCGGGGCGTCGACCTACAAAGACCTTTTGCACCTACTTGCATTATATGTCATGAACCAGCGTGTATTTGGATATTGCAGAAGTGTAAAGTGTTGAATGTGAGGAAAGGAACGTTAAGGACGACACAAGCACCCAGTCCCCAGGCCAGGGATATTAATCATTTACAATTAAAAACCAGTGACCTGGCCAGGAATCGAACCCGTGGCCGCCAGGTGACAGGCGGACGCGTTACCCCCTATACCGCGGGGCCGAACGCCCCAGATGTTACCAACCCGTCAAGACTAGTGCATTTCACTTATAAATACATAAATAATATGTAGGTAACATTTGTAGCTCGTAATCAACTCTACAAAAAGTGCCTTAGATAGCATTTGTTTACCTTCAATAGATAACTCGCAATAAATGTGTTTATATTTGCTGTCCTTGCGGTCCATCAAACAGCAAGGCAAGGTGTACTGGCCAATTGTGTCATAACCTTCAACATAGTATGAACCACCCCATCTAGAAGCAAGGGAATTTGTTAACGATTCCTAATATATGCTGCAATGTATAGTTTTTTTGTATAGTGGTTTTCCGTGGTTTCCCACTTCACCTCCAGGCGAATGCCGGGATGGTACCTAACTTAAGGCCACGGCCGCTTCCTTCCCTCATCCTTGCCTATCCCTTCCAATCGTCCCATCCCCCTACAAGGCCCCTGTTCACCATAGCAGGTGAAGCCGCCTGGGCGAGGTACTGGTAATACTCCCCAGTTGTATCCCCGACCAAGAGTCTGAAGCTCCAGGACACTGCCCTTGAGGCGGTAGAGGTGGGATCCCTCGCTGAGTCCGAGGGAAAAGCCCAACCTGGAGGGTAAACAGATTATGATGATGATGATGATGATGATGATGATGATGATGAATATTCATGAAGAAGTTCGTAAGAAAATAAGATTCTATACTGAACTCATGACCTTTGAGTCATAGGAGCCAGAGTCCTAATTCCATTACATGAGGCACCATATCAATTACAGGTCATGAGGATGTCTAGTTACAGGTTTGTTGCTGGCCAGAGACGGCACGTGGAGAACAGGTGGGGCGATTCTCATTCTCACACTATATAAAATACGTCACGCACAAGTGTAGAATGTGCAGGGATACGAATTAATTTGGCGGAACTAATTTTTTTGTTAAAAGTCCATTTTAAGAAGAATTGGTGACAAAGCCGCCGTGGTAAACGTCAGGAAATCGTACGTGAAACAATTTGACTATTAATGGTAAAGACTTTAGACCGCTAAATATCTCCAGAACGGAAATTGTCGAAAAAACGCGCTTGTTTGTTACATCTGTCGAGATGGCTAGGTGAGAGATTGAGAAAGGTTAGTCAGCCTGTTATGATGCAAGGCCACGTACGTCTTACGTGTACGTAAACTACCTTTTTTAAAGTGCATTTTTTAATTCATTGTGTCACCATTTTATATGTGTATCTGTGACGCATTTTGGTCATCCTTTTTATTTCATGAAAATGTCAGAGGAATACGACGAAAGGTCCTTTTATGTTTCTTGGATATTCGGGAGAGCCACGAAATTAGGGTGTGAAGTATTGTACAGTAGTAGATTTGATGGCTGTAAAACGAGTATAATGTCTAGAGGGAAGTATCATTTCCGTACGTTTATCTCCTAAATGTGATGTTTACCAAAGTTAAAGAGTTAATTCATCGCGAAATTCTGTTTAGTGTAAAGGTGAAATTCCTGTAGGTATAATCCGTGGTTTACCATTTAGAATGAGTGCGTGGTAATGATGGAATGTCAGCTGTTGCGGAAAGCACAGCATCATGTGTTCGGAGCTGTACATTTGTCAAGGGAAGGTACGAGGCGAAACTGGTGTGTGGTTTGTGTAAGGGAAGTGTTATTCCAAAGGTCTGTTAAAATCTCTGTTTGATTGATGAAAGGAAAATAACGGTAACATTTTCGTATGTCAAGTTGTAAGGTTCGGTTTTGGAAATATTGTGTTGTCAAATTCACATATGCGAGAAGAGATGGTTAGTTTGTCACAGATTGTTTTTTGTAACATGGTGGATCACGTAGGGAAATATTCCACATTATTGCCCTGCAGAGAATTTGTGGTAGCAGGTGGTTCAAGTCTTGCGTCGATAGGAAGAAATGTGGATCAGGTGATTGAAATCCAGTGGTGTTGAAGAGATTTTTGTGCCGGGATTTTCGTTGTAGGGAACCCAAGGATTTATTTTTTGTGTAATTTGATGATATCGGAATAGGGTTGTTCCATAGGTAGGATCCCACGTGAAACCGTTGGACCATGAGGGATAGGAATATTTCGTGTGACGTTTACAATTAAATCTCTTCGCATATTCTGTGCTGGTTAAGAATTGTATTTCACGCGAGTTCTCAACGAGGCAAGGTTTCATTTGGTTTAGTTCAAGGCAACGCATTTGTTTTTTAAGAGATAGCGAGGAGGGGTCTTCTTTCCAGGTAATAAGCCACCTGCGTTTTAGGCCAGCCAGGCAGTTCATTGTCAGAAAAAATTGTAACTGAGATTTTGTGATTTATAATAAATGTTTGGAATTCGATTTCATAATTTAAGAAGTGATTCATTATCGGGGCGACGGAAATGACACGATGTTATCTTATATTGTGAATAACCATTTTCAGGAGTGTCAAAATTTGAGAATCCGTTGTGATGTTGCTTCGTGTTGTTGAGGGTTGTCCAAAGTTTTGTGATTATTTTATTTGGATGTCACGATGGACTATCAATCCATAGAGTTCTTGAAGGATGATTATGTTGTTGGTTTCCAAGGCACAAATATAGGTTCATATGGTATGAGGTTATGCTTGTGAAGCACATGGGTCGCAGTAGTCCATCCACCCTAGAGTTGGGTGAGGTGCATTGAGACACTTGAGTCTCAACGCCCTGAAATCATATTGAAGGAGGTGCCAGAATTAGTTCAAAAGGGATAACCGTACACGTCATAAGCGATTTGACATGGGTTGTTTTATTTTGCGTTGTGTGTAAATGTATGCAGTTTCAAGGATTTAAGGTTAGGGTTATCCAAGCTAGTTTTTAATACTTTATTATTAGTAGTATAATTTAAACTTGTTGAGTGACATCATGAAATAAATAAATGTTACCGGTAGTTATGACAATTTATTTCGCATTCCAGCTGCATAACAAGAGAACTATGAGCATAAACGAATAAATAAAATTAAATATTTCTTCAAAGGAATGTCTCTGTTAAACATGACCAAGTGATAACGAATTTTTCATTGAAACAGTTAGGAAATTTAAAGAAACCTCTTCGTCCGGGATAGATACATTTGTTGTTAATTAGTATTATGATATTATTAAATTTATTAAGTTATTAACTTCACTGGAACCGTATTTTGAGAATTAGCTTTTACCAAGTGACTAACTGGAAAATGTATTCTGGAAATCTTAGTTTATTTGCTGGGAAATTTCAATTTATTAACGTAACGATTAAGGGGACATGTCCGATGGCAAGGTATTTTACCGCCTCAAGTATTGTGAGCGTTTGTTGTTGTTGTTATTTTGATTTTGGTTTGTTGAGCATTAGATGTGCTGGGGGTTTATTAATCTGGAAACCTTCGTCATCAACTACTTTAACCTCATTGTGTTCAGCGTTCAGCTTAGAAGTATGGATGGTCATGGAATCATCAACCTCACTGACTTAGATTAGGGCCATCTGTCAGTATAGCATTATTTTTCTTGCTTTCATCGTCCACAATGACATTATCCAGGCAGTGGTCACGTGGTGAGTGAATCCGTCACTTCTCGAAATGAAGTGTTGTCATTGCCCAACCCATGTGCGCAGCTCCCTTGCACTCTAGGCATTCCTCGCCCAATCCCTTACCTTCCATGCAGGATGTTCAGTATAAATCAGCCGTTTACTAGAGAAGAGTTATTTTTGTTCTTAGTATGCGGTGCGCTCGGTGAGGGATTTGCTCAGCACGCGACCACTAGTGTTACTGTTTTATTATAACACGACAATGTATCTCTGGTGTATTGCTTTATTTGTTATGGTGTTCTTTCATTAGTGATTTACCGAGTTGTGAACATTGTGTAGTTATTCAATGGCTAATCCACAATAACAGTGAATACTGCAATGGATGGACGAAGTGGAACAGGAACTAAAGCAAGCAAGAAATACGGTTGATGAAAATGATTTGGCACAGTTTGGTGATCCTTATGACAGTGAAAGTGAGGGTGAGAGTGACCACGTGGAAATCAGTAATCATAATACTGATTCAGATGTATCGGGAGAAGAGCTGGAAGACGAGCAGCGTGTATCAGTACCTCGTTATATTGGAAAGGACAATTGCACGGTGTGGGACATCTATTGTGTACCCAGCACGTCAAAGATAAGACACATCAACCTTATTCGTAAGTTACCAGGCGTGAAAAGAAATGCCAAGTTTGTGAGGTCACCACTTGAGTCCTGGAATTTATTCTTTCCCTCTGAAACGTTACATGTCGGAGTCTTGATGACAAACATAAAAATGGAACAGATAAGGAGCGAATACGAACGAGAAGGAGATGCCAAGGACACTGATAAGGAAGCAATCATGGCTTATTTTGGTCTTCTTTACTTGACTGGAATTTTGAAAGGCTCGTATACAAATGCAGAGGATTTCTGGGCAACAGATGGCACTGCACCTGAAATTTTCAGCGAAACTATGACCCTGAGACGTTCAAGTCTTCTTATTAGTGCCATTCGTTTCGATGATATACGTACAAGGGAAGAAAGAGTGAAAGAGGACAAATTGGCCCCGATCCGTAAAGTGTTTGGTGAATTTGTAGCTCAATGCTAGGAACATTACACACCTCATGAATACCTAACGGTTGTTGAATGCTAGAATCATTCCGAGGAAAGTGTGGGTTTCGACAATTCATGCCAAAGAAGCCGGCTAAATATGGTCTGAAAGTGTTCCCTTTAGCCGATACTCATATTTTCTACACTTACAACATGGAAGTGTATGTTGGACAACAACCGGTTGGCCCTTACCAAAAGGAGAATTCTGCTGCTGCCATCGTTAAACGTTTGGTCCAACCGATTGAACATACCGGAAGGAACATCACAACTGACAATTACTTCACATCAGTTCTTCTCGCTGAAGACTTGAAAGAGAAAGGGTTAACTCTAGTGGGTACTATCAGGAAAAATAAGGCAGAGATACCTTCTGTCTTTCTTGACAGCAAACGGACTTTGTATAGCACAATGTTTGGTCATAGACAGGACATGCTACTGGTATCTTACGTGTGTAAGAAGCGACTGTCTGGGATCGTTCTTATGCTTTCGACAATGCACAGCGGTGAGTTCATTGACAAGACTACACACAAAAATTTTAAGCCAGAGGTCATCGTCTTCTACATCGTAACAAAAGGTAGTGTTGATGTTATAAATGGGTTACAAAGCCTGTACAGAACTGCGAGAAAAACAAATAGATGGCCGCTCAGGATATTTTTCACCCTGTTAGACACTGGAGCCTTGAACAGCTATTTGATACTGAGGTTCAACTCAGGTGATATAGGCCCAAGAAGAGCTTACCTGAAGACTCTCAGCATCGAGCTCCATAAACTCCATGTGGTCAGAAGAACAACAATGGAATACCTGCCAGTTTCACTACGGCAGCAAATAAAGAAGAGAATAGGTGAGCCGGTAGATGAAGCAGCTACTCGTGGAGCAGAAGGCCCTATCAGAAGGCAAAGGTGTTACTCGTACCCGAAAAAGAAAAATCGATATACAGTCACAAAGTGTACGACTTGTAACCATCCAATTTGTAAGGAACACACCCTACAAGTTTGCAGCAACTGTGACGTCGAACATGCCGGAGACGGGGACGATGATGAATGAACTGTTCCGCTCGGAAAGGGAACGACTATGATGAACGGCTCCGGTCAGAAAGAGAAGAAACTAAAATCTGCAATGTTTGCATCAGAACTTAAGGATAATTGTCAAGGGCTCTTTGTGTTTATCACTTGTACAGTGCATTATTTTATAAAAAATTTCATTGCTTTATATTCTATTTCTGTATGATTTACATTTGTAAAATAAATACATTAAAAGTCCTCTTCAAGATAAATATAAAACAAAAGAAAGGATAAACAGTAAAATCTCAAAACTTTAAAAGTTTACAGATGTAAAAATTGGTATTTAGAATCTTCTTTAAAAATAAGGAAATACGTACTTTTTTGTTTTCAGAAAATTCCAATAGGAGGGGTGAAAAAGGGTGAAAAATTGGTTGAATGCCTTTAATCAGGATTCCGGTTCTTTTATCTCAGAAACTGGAGGTATTACAGACCTGAAAATTGGTACTTTTGATCTCTTTCAAAAATAAAGAAACAAGTATTTTTTTGTTTTTGGAAAAAAACAATTAATAGGAGGGTGTAAAGGGGGGTGAAATTTTAAAATGTGTACATCTATATCTCAAAACATTTAAAAGTTTACAGACGTATTTAGAATCTTCAATAAAAATTAAGAAACACGTATTTTTTTGTTTTCGGAAAATCCCAATAGGAGGGGTGAAAAGGAGTGAAAAATGGGTTGAATGACTTTAATGAGAATACTTATATATCCGAAACTGAAGATATTACAGACCTGAAAATTGGTGTTTGGGATCTCCTTTAAAAATAAAGAAACATGTATTGTTTTTTTATTGGAAAATTCAATGAATGCGGGGGGGGCTAAAAGGGGGTGAATTTTTAAAATGAGTGTATCTATATCTCAAAACTTTTAAAGTTTATAGATGTAAAAATGGTATTTAGAATCTCCTTTAAAAATACAGAAACACGTCCTTTTTTGTTTTCGGAAAATCCCAATAAGAAGGGTGGGAAAGGGTTAAAATTGGTTGAATGCCTTTAATGAGGCTACTTATATTTCAGAACCTGAAGATATTACAGACCTGAAAATTGGTGTTTGGAATCTCGTTTAAGAAGAAAGAAACACGTATTTTTTGTTTTTGGAACATCCAGTTAATGGGGGGGGGTGAAAAGGGGGTGAATTTTTAAAATGTGTGTATCTATATCTCAAAACTTTTAAAGATTATAGATGTAAAAATTGGTATTCAGAATCTCCTTTAAAAATAAAGCAACACGTATTTTTTGTTGTCAGAAAATCCCAATAGGAGGGGTGGAAAAGGGTGAAAAATGGGTTGAATGCTTTTAATGAGGCTACTTAGATTTCAGAACCTGAAGATATTTCAGACCAGAGAATTGGTATTTGGGATATACTTTAAAAATAAAGAAACAGGTATTTTTTCGTTTTTGGAAAATCCAAATAATGGGGGGTGAAAAGGGGGTGAATTTTTAAAATGAGTGTGTCTACATCCTAAAACTTTAAAAGTTTACAGATGTAAAACATAGGTATTTAGAATCTTCTTTAAAAATGAAGGAACACGCATTTTTTTTGTTTTCCGTAAATCCCAATAGGAGGGGTGTAAAAGTGTGAATAATGGGTTGAATGCCTTTAATAAGGACACATATATCTCAGAAACTGAAGATATTACAGAACTGAAAATTTTTTGTTTTTGGAAAATCCAATTAATGGCGGTTAAACAGGAGTGACAAATTGGGGTGAAATTTTTGAAAGTCTATATCTATAGAATATCTGAGAAACATAAAATGTTACAGACGTAAAAGGTGGGTATTTGGAATCTCATGTAAATGTAAAGAAACATATGTGATTTGTTTTTGGAAACTCCATTTAAGGGGAACTAAATATGGGTGAAATTTTAAAGTGGGGATTTCTACATTATCTCAGAAAACTCAACACGTTACAGAAGTAAAAAAATGGTATTTTTTAATCTCTATTAAAAATAAAGAAACGTGTATTTTTAGTTTTCGGAAATACCACTTGGGTGGACGGGGGGGGGGGGTAAACGTGTTTGAAAATGGTGTTGAATTCTTTTAATTAGGCTACTGATACCTCAAAAATGAAGATGTTTCAGACGTAAAATTTGATATTTGGAATCTGCTTTAAAAGTAAAGAAACACGTTTCTCGGAAAATCCAATGAAGGGGTGTGGGGGTGTTGGGGGTGTAAAAGAATTGAAAAATTAATTGACTTAATTGTATGAGAATATATACATCTAATAAAAACAAAAGTTATTACAGACGTGACCATTGGTATTTGGATCTCCTTTAAAAACAAAGAAAAACGCGTTTTGGTGGGAACCCATCTTGGGGGCGGGAGTGAAAAGGAGTTGAATTCCTTTCACGAGGACACATAAATCAAAAAGTGAAGAAGTTATAGGCGTGATAAGTGGTATTTAGAATATCCTTTACTATTTAGGGAACAAATATTTTTTGCCGGATAATTCACTTGGGTGGGGGGGGGGAGGAGTGTGAAAGGAAGTGAAAGAAAGTGAATAATTTTTATGGGGATACTTATATTTTAAAACTGAAGGTAATAGACGTGAACATTGGTGTTTGGAATCTCCTTTAAACGTAAAGAAACACGACTTCCTTTAATTTTTTTTTGGGGGGGGGTGTTAATAAACTGAACGGCGGTGGGGTGTAAAAGGAGGTGAGACCAATTGATTTTACTGTTCATAATGTACTTATAAGGAGCCTCCGTTGCTCAGGCGGCAGCGCGCCGGCCTCTCACACCTGGGTTCCGTGATTCAAATCCCGGTCACTCCATGTGACATTCGTGCTGGACAAAACGGAGGCGGTACAGGTTTTTCTCCGTTTACTCCGATTTTTCCTGTCATCATTCATTCCAGCAACACTGTCCAATATTTCATTTCATTTGTCATTCATCGATCATTGTCCCAGAGGAGTGCTTCGGCAGCCGGCACAATTCCTATTGTCGCCGCTAAATGGGGCTTTATTCATTCCATTCCTGACCCTGTCGAATGACTGGAAACAGGCTGTAGATTTTCGATGTACTTATTCTGATAATAAATCGATCATTTTTAATTTTTCTTTGGTTCGTTTTCAACAGCCACCTTTTCCTTCGGAGAACGTTCTTAGATTACAGTAGATTCTCCTGGCATATAAATAAAAATTTAAACAAATTTGAAATGAACGATAGGAATGAGACTGACCGTGCAATTGTTCACCTCTATAATAAGGTCAATAATGCACGGAAGTCCGTCATTCGTATTGTCAGAATTCCCGTACACTTGCCTATCCGCGACAATTGTGCTGGTCACATTGTCAACAATGACAATGGCAGCAGGTGTAATTTACCGAAAATTAGCGGTCATGCATCTTGCGGTGAGGTCCAGAACATCTAATAATAATAATAATAATAATAATAATAATAATAATAATAATAATAATAATAATAATAATAATAATGTTCTGGACCGTCGTCAAATGTGCGGACCGCGGTGGAAACAGGTCCTGGACGGGTAATGACTAAGAATGCAGTCCGGCTGCGGGTTCAGTACCGCCAAGGCACCCAAGACGACACCACGCCGGATCTGCTGAAGGATTTGATACATACTAAAAATGCTTATAGGAAAGGATGGCAAAAATTTAGGGACCCAACAGACCGGGTGGAATACCTGGACCTAGCCTGCGAAGTACGAAATCGATTGCTGGAAAGGAAGATTGAAAATGGGAGGAAACTTGCCGTAATCTATTAGAAAACGAGTCAGATCGCGAATTTCGGCTGATTATATATAAAACAATAACAATTCAATTCTAAATTTCATTATAATACCGTAGCGAAGCACGGGTATCTTGCTAGTAAACAATAAACAAAACCGATTTTAGTATTAGTTTTTGAATAGAGCGAAATGCTCACCACGCGACCGCTAACGTGACTGAACAAGTGTGCGAAATGCTCACCACGCGACCACTAACGTAACTGAACAACTGTGCGAAATGCTCATGACGCGACCACTTTTGTATCAGAATGACATCACGATTCGCAGACTAGAATATCATGCTGGAAACTAACACTGTAAATAATTGGTGGACTATTTTCGTTCATATTACGTGATGAGGTATGTCCGTGAACACTTCCATATCTTTAACAGATGCATTTAAGTAAACTACTTATCACAAAAACATGAAAAACTTCGGTGGATCCAGAGTGGGTTTCGGTCCTTGGGTTTCGTCCCTTAACAGGCCACGGCTTGCCCGTGGTCCAACAGCTCTGTACTCTGACCGGCCAACCGAGCAGAGGAAAGTTGGCCACGGCTCTATCGTGGCTCTGCGCCTCTCCATTCGGGAGACGGGTCTGGGGCACAGTGCCGGACTTCATGCCTGGCCCCACCCGTCGGCTGTCCTGAGAATGTTTCTTCCGTGGCTTTTCATTCTCCTGCACTAAGGCGAATGCCAGGACAGTTCGTAGTGTAGGCCACGGCCGCCCACCCCCTCACCTTCTCCGCACATCTCCTTCATCGTAACAAATCTCCCGGCATGAGAGACGGCGTCACCGTCTAAGAGGCCCGCCTCCCCCTTCAGGGGAAAGTAGTATAATAGGGGGATTCGGCGGCCTCCTCCTCCTCCCGCGGCGCGGGAAATTTGAATTCTGGCGGGAAATTTGACTTTTTGGCGGGAAATTTGAATTTTGGCGGGAGATTTGAATTTGTAAACAAAGCCACGTGCTTTTTGACAGCTGTCATCGACAACAACGCATCGCTAACCTCACTGCTGCCATCTTGACGGGCGTAAACCTCAGTAGTGCCAACTTAACCTAACTAGCGTGAGGTAAACAAAGCCACGTGTTTTTTGACAGCCACGTGCTTTTTGACAGCTGTCATCGACAACAACGCATCGCTAACCTCAGTACTACCATCTTGACGGGCCTAAAGCTCAGTAGTGCCAACTTAACCTAACTACCGCGAGATAAACAAAGCCACGTGTTTTTTGACAGAGACGTGCTTTTTGACAGACAACAACGCATCGCTAACCTCAGTACTGCCATCTTGACGGGCCTAAACCTCAGTAGTACCAACTTAACCTAACTAGCGCGTGGTAAACAAAGCCACGTGCTTTTTGACAGCTGTCATCGACAACAACGCATCGCTAACCTCACTGCTGCCATCTTGACGGGCGTAAACCTCAGTAGTGCCAACTTAACCTAACTAGCGTGAGGTAAACAAAGCCACGTGTTTTTTGACAGCCACGTGCTTTTTGACAGCTGTCATCGACAACAACGCATCGCTAACCTCAGTACTACCATCTTGACGGGCCTAAACCTCAGTAGTGCCAACTTAACCTAACTACCGCGAGATAAACAAAGCCACGTGTTTTTTGACAGCCACGTGCTTTTTGACAGACAACAACGCATCGCTAACCTCAGTACTGCCATCTTGACGGGCCTAAACCTCAGTAGTACCAACTTAACCTAACTAGCGCGTGGTAAACAAAGCCACGTGCTTTTTGACAGCCACGTGCTTTTTTGACAGCTGTCATCCGCCATCTTTAAACCACAGAGCACTGTGCTGCCCTCTTTATCGTAGTAGATGTAAATTCGTCACCTGTCATCGGCAGTGCTGCCATCTTGGCGGGCCTAAACCTTAGTGCTACCAACTTAACCGCACTAGCGTGAGATAAAAAAATCCACGTGCTTTTTTGACAGCTGTCATCCGCCATCTTTAATCTATAGAGCACAGTGCTGCCCTCTTTAGCTACTTACATTTGAAATGTGGTGGCGGATAATTTGAAAAATGCTTTTGACAGCAGCCATCTTTAATCTAGAGAGCACCGTGTTGCCCTCTTTAGCTAGATACCTTTGAAATGTGGTGGCAGGCAATTCCACATGACAGCAGCCATCTTTAATCAAGAGAGCACCGTGCTGCCTTCTATGTGGTGGCGGCAAATTTTACATGCACTTGTTTGGAAACAAACTCACGCGCTTTTTTGACAGCCGTCATCCGCCATCTTTAATCAACAGAGCACAGTGCTGCACTCTTTAGCTAGATACCTTTGAAATGTGGTGGCGGCAATTTGAAAAATTCTATGTGCTCTTGTTTGGAAACAAAGCCACGTGCTTTTTTGACAGCTGTCATCCACCATCTTTAATCAATAGAGCACTGTGCTGCTATCATGCGGGCAATTTCGTCAGCTGTCATCCGCCATCTTTAATCCACAGAACACCGTGCTGCCCTATTTATGACATGTAGTAGCGGGTAATTTGAAAAGATCTGTTAGCTGTCATCCGCCATCTTTAATCAAGAGCGCACCGTGCTGCCATCTTTAGCTAGATACCTTTGAAATGTGGTGGCGGCAAATTGAAAAATTCTACGTGCTCCTGTTTAGTAAACAAACTCACGCGCTTTTTTGTCAGCTGTCATCCGCCATCTTACATCGCAAACCTCAGTGCTACACTCTTTAGTTGAAATATGGTGGTGGATAATTTAAAAAGAAAAATTCTACAGCAGCCATCCCTCGACGCTAATTGCACAAGATGGTGGCTATACATGACTCCTTAAAGGTGCTTGTGCAAGATGGCCGCTATACATAGGTTCTTATGAGACGCCCTTGGGATGCTTGCGCAAGATGGCGGTTATACATGGCTCCTTATGAGATGCCCTAGGGATGCTTGCGCAAGATGGCGGTTGCTCTTATGAGGCGGCTTAAGGGTCCTTGCACAAGA
Organism: Anabrus simplex; assembly: GCF_040414725.1. NCBI lineage: Eukaryota > Metazoa > Arthropoda > Insecta > Orthoptera > Tettigoniidae > Anabrus > Anabrus simplex. The sequence continues at coordinate 599,302,631 of NC_090266.1, forward strand.
TGGCTACAGACGCATTAAGGATGCTTGCGCAAGATGGCGGACACAAGATGGCGGCTATACACGTCTCCTTATGAGACGCCTTAAGGGTGCTTGCGTAAGATGGCTGCTGCTCTTATGAAGAAAGCTAGCTTAGAGGCTAACGCGTCGTGCTAGTTCGATTCATTAAATTTGGGGCTTAAATGCAAAATGTTAAATATCTCGAAAGCGGTGCATCGTAGAGCAAAACGGACAAAAATATTTCTGCCCAGTACCTCGGTTCGCAGTACGAGGAACAAGTAAAACATAGTCTAATGATGAGATCAACGGTCCGTTTCCTACTTAGGCCCTTTGTCATTCGCTCTGTTTTAGCTTGTATTGAAGCAAGTCTTCGTAACATGATCAGGTTTAGCTATGGTAGAGAGTATAACGTGCCGTGCAGGTTCGATTCATCAAATTTGGGGCTTAAATGCAAAATGTTAAATATCTCGAAAACGGTGCATCGTAGAGCAAAACCTGATACCTAGGTTTGCAGTATCAGGAACATGATAGCATAAGAAAAACATAGTCTAATGATGAGATCGACGGTTCGATCCCTACTTACGCCCTTTGGCATTGGCAGCTATCTAATTCTACAAGATGGGGGCTATACATAGCTTCTTATGAGGCAGCTTAAGAGCGCTTGCACAAGATGGCTGCTGCTCTTATGAGACTCCCTAGGGGTGCTTGCGCAAGGTAGCAGCGACAAGACGGTGACTATACACAGCTCCTTATGATACGGTCTAGAGGTGCTCACACAAGATGGTGGCTGCTCTGATGAAGAAAGCTAGCTTTGCATCGTGCAGGTATCTTTACAGCACTAAACCTCATACCTTCGAAATGTGGTGGCGGGTAATTTGAAAAATTCTACGTGCTTTTACTTAACAGCAGCTATCTTTAAACAATAGCGGCTATACATAAGCTGTTAAGGCCTCCTCTTATGTCAAGGCATAGCTCTATCGAACAAGTTTAAACCTGCATCGGGATAGCTAGAGTAAGCACGTGCTGCAGTGATGACGTCATTATGCATGTTTAGACTTGCAAATCACTAAAGAAACATAACAAGACTAGAATCGAACACTGCACTCTATGCTGTTAACTTTATCATGTGATCGGAACATTGATTGAAGTGTTTAGAACACTAAATAAGTGATCAAGACTAAAACAGAACACTGTACTCGATACAACATGTCAGGGGATACCTTTGTTCTAAGAAGATTAGATTACCGCACATTCCTTGTAGGGCTAATAGGCTAAAGGGGTAATGGGCAAAAGGGCTAATGGGTTAAGGGCTAATGGGCTAAAGGGCCAAAGGGCTAGGGTGCCTCTCCTCTCTTTATCCGGGCTTGAGACCGGCTCTACAACTAGAGGCGGAGTTAACACCCTAAGGAAGGGAGAATGTTGGGAAATAATCTATACGAATATAGCTACTCGATCGACTATATACTACAGATGGATGACTTAGGTGAGAGTAAGCGCTTACTTAATAATACCAACACGACGTAATTCATGCTCTATTTCAAAAATATCTTCTTTGTACTGTGTGTAACCAGCATCATGATAGGCTCTTAGCAGTTGTAAACGTTTTACCAGTACGTTGGGGTCTTTACAGTAGCTTATATCTACATAGGGTAACAGAGGCTCGTTGTGAACTTTGAGTCTATATGCAGACAGTTGATGTGTAGGGACTTGTTTTGATGTAATACGTGCTTCAGCAGTAGCGTTTCTAGGTACAAACTTAACTTGTTTCGATAGCGATGAAGCGTTGAAATTTCCTTCTTCTTTACCTTGCATCTCTTCTTGAGATGTTTGCACTGCGACAGAACGTGTAGTAGGCTTAGGAAATGAAGTAAAATCATCAAGCTGTAATGGCAATGAAACATTCAGATTTTCTTCTTCTACTTTCCCTTTACTACTGTTTTGATGAACATCATTATCCTTATTATCATAATCATGATCTTGCCTCTCTTTATCTTGAAGTTTGTGCTTAGTAACAGAACTCGCAGCAGGTCTAGACAACAAGGGAGAATTAAAAATCTCTCGCAGAGGTGTACTTTTTAAACATAAATCAGTGTTCGCTGGAATATGGTTGAGCTCTTTGTATTTTGTTCCCGATGAAGCTGCATTACACGGGACTTCATGACGTTGAGCGTTGTATGCGTTCGTGAACTCTCTTCTACAATGTTTGCATTGAAAAATTGTCCTGCATGATATCTCATGACGTCTCCTGTGATAGCTTCGGGAAAATGCTTTTCCACACTCGTCGCAAATATACCTAGAAATAGGTTTTTCCATGACGGACTTTTATCTTCTGCTAACAGATTCTTCTTTAAATCTACTTGACATTTGTTACTCTCTACTTCGATGATGAGAACAGCTTAGCGATTAACAGTAAACTAGCACAAAAGCGTATAACCAAGGTAGCAACAGTAAGGTTTAAGCCCATCAAGATGGCAAGAGTGAGGTTAGCGACGTTCTGCTGTTGGATTTTAAATTCCGCGCTATAACATGCATAAGGTGGCAGCCTTGAGGTTTACTGCCGTAAAGATGGCAGCAGTGAGGTTAGCGACGCTCTATTGTCCTTCAAAGTGAGGTTAGGGTTCGTCAAGAAGACAGCTGTCAAAAAAGCACGTGGCTATGTTTACCAAACAAGAGCACCCCTAGGGAGTCTCATAAGAGCAGCAGCCATCTTGTGCAAGCGCTCTTAAGCTGCCTCATAAGAAGCTATGTATAGCCCCCATCTTGTAGAATTAGATAGCTGCCAATGCCAAAGGGCCTAAGTAGGGATCGAACCGTCGATCTCATCATTAGACTATGTTTTTCTTATGCTATCATGTTCCTGATACTGCAAACCTAGGTATCAGGTTTTGCTCTACGATGCACCGTTTTCGAGATATTTAACATTTTGCATTTAAGCCCCAAATTTGATGAATCGAACCTGCACGGCACGTTATACTCTCTACCATAGCTAAACCTGATCATGTTACGAAGACTTGCTTCAATACAAGCTAAAACAGAGCGAATGACAAAGGGCCTAAGTAGGAAACGAACCGTTGATCTCATCATTAGACTATGTTTTACTTGTTCCTCGTACTGCGAACCGAGGTACTGGGCAGAAATATTTTTGTCCGTTTTGTTCTACGATGCACCGCTTTCGAGATATTTAACATTTTGCATTTAAGCCCCAAATTTAATGAATCGAACTAGCACGACGCGTTAGCCTCTAAGCTAGCTTTCTTCATAAGAGCAGCAGCCATCTTACGCAAGCACCCTTAAGGCGTCTCATAAGGAGACGTGTATAGCCGCCATCTTGTGTCCGCCATCTTGCGCAAGCATCCTTAATGCGTCTGTAGCCATCTTGTGCAAGGACCCTTAAGCCGCCTCATAAGAGCAACCGCCATCTTGCGCAAGCATCCCTAGGGCATCTCATAAGGAGCCATGTATAACCGCCATCTTGCGCAAGCATCCCAAGGGCGTCTCATAAGAACCTATGTATAGCGGCCATCTTGCACAAGCACCTTTAAGGAGTCATGTATAGCCACCATCTTGTGCAATTAGCGTCGAGAGATGGCTGCTGTAGAATTTTTCTTTTTAAATTATCCACCACCATATTTCAACTAAAGAGTGTAGCACTGAGGTTTGCGATGTAAGATGGCGGATGACAGCTGACAAAAAAGCGCGTGAGTTTGTTTACTAAACAGGAGCACGTAGAATTTTTCAATTTGCCGCCACCACATTTCAAAGGTATCTAGCTAAAGATGGCAGCACGGTGCGCTCTTGATTAAAGATGGCGGATGACAGCTAACAGAACTTTTCAAATTACCCGCTACTACATGTCATAAATAGGGCAGCACGGTGTTCTGTGGATTAAAGATGGCGGATGACAGCTGACGAAATTGCCCGCATGATAGCAGCACAGTGCTCTATTGATTAAAGATGGTGGATGACAGCTGTCAAAAAAGCACGTGGCTTTGTTTCCAAACAAGAGCACATAGAATTTTTCAAATTGCCGCCACCACATTTCAAAGGTATCTAGCTAAAGAGTGCAGCACTGTGCTCTGTTGATTAAAGATGGCGGATGACGGCTGTCAAAAAAGCGCGTGAGTTTGTTTCCAAACAAGAGCATGTAAAATTTGCCGCCACCACATAGAAGGCAGCACGGTGCTCTCTTGATTAAAGATGGCTGCTGTCATGTGGAATTGCCTGCCACCACATTTCAAAGGTATCTAGCTAAAGAGGGCAACACGGTGCTCTCTAGATTAAAGATGGCTGCTGTCAAAAGCATTTTTCAAATTATCCGCCACCACATTTCAAATGTAAGTAGCTAAAGAGGGCAGCACTGTGCTCTATAGATTAAAGATGGCGGATGACAGCTGTCAAAAAAGCACGTGGATTTGTTTATCTCACGCTAGTGCGGTTAAGTTGGTAGCACTAAGGTTTAGGCCCGCCAAGATGGCAGCACTGCCGATGACAGGTGACGAATTTACATCTACTACGATAAAGAGGGCAGCACAGTGCTCTGTGGTTTAAAGATGGCGGATGACAGCTGTCAAAAAAGCACGTGGCTGTCAAAAAGCACGTGGCTTTGTTTACCACGCGCTAGTTAGGTTAAGTTGGTACTACTGAGGTTTAGGCCCGTCAAGATGGCAGTACTGAGGTTAGCGATGCGTTGTTGTCTGTCAAAAAGCACGTGGCTGTCAAAAAACACGTGGCTTTGTTTATCTCGCGGTAGTTAGGTTAAGTTGGCACTACTGAGGTTTAGGCCCGTCAAGATGGTAGTACTGAGGTTAGCGATGCGTTGTTGTCGATGACAGCTGTCAAAAAGCACGTGGCTGTCAAAAAACACGTGGCTTTGTTTACCTCACGCTAGTTAGGTTAAGTTGGCACTACTGAGGTTTACGCCCGTCAAGATGGCAGCAGTGAGGTTAGCGATGCGTTGTTGTCGATGACAGCTGTCAAACAGCACGTGGCTTTGTTTACAAATTCAAATCTCCCGCCAAAATTCAAATTTCCCGCCAAAAAGTCAAATTTCCCGCCAGAATTCAAATTTCCCGCGCCGCGGGAGGAGGCCGCCGAATCCCCCTATTATACTACTGGGGAAGAATGAAAACGTTTAGTAGTAGTAGTAGTAGTAGTAGTAGTAGTACATAAAAATTACTGGGTGAGGGAAACCCTCAGGCGCGACCATTTATGTGCCACCAACCACGTGACCTCTGCCGGCTTAACGTAGATCATAAAATTAGGCGTATGTCCATGACATAGTCGCAGATCACATCGATTCAATTAAGGGTCCACGCCGTACAACCACTGTGTAGCACATACCGTTTGAACTGCCTTAAATATACCAAGAGTCCAGAGCTCGTGTTACGGGGCCTGGATCACCACGAATCATTATGGTGGTACATGCACTCTCACGTAGAGGCCGATCTCAGGGATCTCCAGACTTTCTTTATTTCATTCTTAAATTAAAACGGTGGTTTCTAGTAAGGATTCCCCACAGGCAATTAAGTTGAGGTATCCTAAGCCAGCGTTTCTCATCATCGCTGTTTTCTTTTAATGAACAGGATTGAGTTCGTTGATCATACCATTGTGAAATGTCACTCTTTCCTTCGATTTCGTTTCCAATAGTAAATAAATTTATACCTTTAACTCGAATCCTCTCATTGTAGACATATGTTTAAAATTACTGAAACCCGCCTCTTACTTAAGCAAGTGACGACGAACCTACAGACGACCTAAGAGAAATATCTCATGCCGATTTGCTGATAAGTAAGGAAGGTAGGTATCCTTCGAAGGGCCTTAAATGGTTCAATACGTACTCCGCCACCTAGGTCCACACATGAAAGCTTCACAACTTGTAGGCACGAGCTACAGTACTATTAGATCGCCTTTTCTGTCCAATGACTGCATAGAATGCGTCTACATGTTCCACAATTTATCAAAAAGTACTGAAATACGTTGTTCATCAATTGTATGAATGGGCATACACAGAAAGTAGAAAAGAAGAAAAATATAAGTGTACAAAGCTGCGTATAATAGCTAGTTGCAATAAATAGAAGTGACAAATACAGCAATAATAATAATGATAATAATAATACTTTTACCGAGCGAGTTAGCTACAGGATTCGTTTAATGTAAGGGTAAGATTGCATTCGGAAGGTTGTGGACTTGAACCCCAACATCAGCAACTCTGAGGAGACAGTGTTCTTCTTCTTCTCACACGTTTACCCATACCTGTAGGGTCACTAGTGCGAACTGTATCGCACATGTGGACGTTGCCCTGTTTCACGGCTTAATGCCCTTCCTGACGCAACTGTATATGGAGGGATGTAATTACTATTGGATGTTTCTGTAATGTGTTGGTAGGGTGGTGTGTTATCTAGATATGAAGAGGAGAGTGTTGGGACAGACACATACATCCAGTCTCCGAAACCGAAGAAATAATCAAAAGCGATTAAACCGAGTGTGATTTGGGTCACTTAGCTATCAGCTTGCTTTTGGGAGATTGTGGTTTCGAAACGCACTGTCGGCAGCCCTGAAAATGGTGTTCAGTGGTTTCCCATTTTCACACCACACTCATCTCCCGAATGCAGAGCTAGCTCCAAAGCCATAGCACGTTGACGTGCACGGCCACTCCGCTAAATAAAATCGGACTCTTGAGTGTCTGAACCAATTACACTACTCGCTTATTGTGTTTGTATGAGTGTATGTATGTAACTCACAGAGCACATGTAAGGTGCTGAGTACCGAGCGAAATGGTCTCTCTTTGTTCAGGCCGTATAGCTGTGGGCTTGCATTCGGGAGTTGGTGGGTTCGAATACCAGGTCTGAAGGTGATTTTCGGTGATTTCTTGTTTTCACGGCTGTACTTTAATTACGACCAATTCTTGCAGTTTTTCATAATTGTGACGTCGGAAACCTTCAGGGCCGATTGCAGAAACGATGACTAGTTTTAAGCATTAGACATCATCTACCTAAACAACGTCTAAATCATTCACGATCTTCCATTGCATAAACAATGTTCAGTCGATGTTTAACTAGACATCCCTTAAACTTTCAATTTTGGTTTGAAAATGGAGACAGAAGTATCTTTCATGCAACTCTTTGCTTGTCGCAACCAATGAAACTCGTCGGTGTGCGCGCCGAACGCCAGTCAGCTGTTTGTCTTCCTACACATTACTCAAATATGGCTGAGCATGACTTGCCCACAGATAAGAGTATCGCTTTGGGTGCAAATTAAATCTCATAATATTATCGACACAAAAGCGACACGGCACCGTACGGCGATGTGTAGCTTACGCTTTCATTATAGCGTTGTTACAGTCAGTGTAATTTACTCATAAATACAGTAGCTTCAAGGAAGAGAAGATGAAGCAATAGTAATGTGTAACCGAGTGTGTTGAACGGGCCATATAGATGTAGCTTGCATTCTGGAGATCGTAGATTCGAAACGCATCATCGGCAGCCGTGAAGACTGTTTTCCATGGTTTCCCTATTTTTTCACCAGGCAAATACTAGGGCTTTTATTATGGCCACGGCTCTTCTTCCCCAGTCCTCTTTAAACGATAATCACCACCACTTGCCTTTTCCTATCTGATAGTTGCCGAAAACTTATGCGATTATATATATATAAATCCCATACACCCTGCTTTTTAGTTTTTACCATTATGTGTGTTTACTTGGCAGTAAAAATAAGTGAATCTCTCCCGGTTGATGTATGTGACAGCCCTCGGACGATCGGGATACGTAATTGTGATATGAATGTTGTCGAAGTGACCTATAATTCCATGGAAATTACCCCATGTATATAATATATCGATTGCCAAGAATTTATTCAAGTTGACAGTTACCGGACTGTCACTTAGTCAGTCTCAAGAAACAAGTCTCTCGTAAAGCGAAACCTTATTTTATGATTATCTCCCCGTGCCTGTCAAACGAATTGCTGTGATTTAGCAGCGGGAGACCCACAGAGAGGCCGTCGGACTAACCTTTCTTCCCGGAATCGTCTCAACATGATAATACAAATTACATATTTCACGGTACATAACCTCTGATTGTGAATTCACTCCTGTCATTTGAGGTTAAACAGTGCTCTTGGCAGTGTTTAAACATGACCGGTTGAACATCGGTTTTAGACAGTGTCTAAGTGATAAATAACGTCCCTGCAATGCGGCAGCCATACTTAGGCATTGTTTAACCGTAGACATCGTCTAAATGCCGTTTCTGCAATCGGCCCTCAGTGTGTTAATGCGACAAGCAATATTTAAAACAAATTGGTTTCGTGCCAGGGACGCAGCTCTTTTAGTTGTAGGTGCAGGTAGATGTTAGAGGCATTTTTTTAAATTGACTTTCTTCTTGCGAATGTTGCTAAAACGCACTATTTCCTACTTTGTTACCATCGTGTTTTCAGGCTTACCTATCTGCATAGGCTGGACGGGAGCAATACGTGATTCGTGGAGCTCGGTCTCTTAGGGATTTCTAACGTTATTGATTGCCATTCATTCCTACCCTCTAGCAAATTTTCATTATCCAACCTTAAGTGGTGGGGTTGGCCACCTAAAACGGAATAACCTCTCTCTAGCCTAGATGGCCATCTTACACCCAGTCTCGAATGTCATGGATTGTTCAATTCTCTTTAACTAATTCTTCCTACTTGTTTGCATTTACAGTAAGCTTGGGCCGTCTTTACATAAAGCTACTGCGACATTTTTTCGGGAATTTTCGCAAAATTATCAAATATTTCACATTTTTTTCACACACCTTGTCCTGTTTTCACACAAATATTATTATAAATATCCATAGATCTCGCATAGATAAAACAAATGACTCCTTTCGGTACGTGGCACGACAACGCGGTTCCGGGTAATACGCGCCGAACTCCGATTACAGCGCAAAATAGCGGATGCATTATTGTACCATTTGACCCTGAAAAATATTTGGGTAGGCTATTCGCACCTTCCCCTTTTCAAGTCATTTTTGATTAATATTCTTTGTACTGGGCGAGTTGGCCGTGCGCGTAGAGGCGCACGGCTGTGAGCTTGCATCCGGGAGATAGTAGGTTCGAATCCCACTATCGGCAGCCCTGAAAATGGTTTTCCGTGGTTTCCAATTTTCACACCAGGCAAATGCTGGGGCTGTACCTTAATTAAGGCCACGGCCGCTTCCTTCCAACTCCTAGGCCTTTCCTATCACATCGTCGCCATAAGACCTATCTGTGTCGGTGCGACGTAAAGCCCATAGCAAAAAGAAAAATATTCTTTGTAGTTGTGTAACACCTGATGAAAGTCACTTCTTTCGAACACACGAATTTTTTCTATGGTCGCAATACTACAAAAAAATCCACAGCCTGTTTCCAGTCATTCGACCGGGCCAGGAATGGAATGAATGAAGCCCCCACCTAGCGGCGAGGATAGGAATTGTGCCGGCTGCCGAAGCCTGTCACACTCCTCTGGGGCAATGATTAATGAATGACAGATGAAATGAAATGATATTGGAGAGTGTTGCTGGAATGAAAAATGACAGGGGAAAACCGGAGTACCCGGAGATAAACCTGTCCTGCCTCCGCTTTGTCCAGCACAAATCTCGCATGGAGTGACCGGGATTTGAATCACGGATCCCAGCTGTGAGATGTAGGCGCGCTGCCGCCTGAGCCACGGAGGCTCAGGAGAAAATCCCAAAGATATGATCACAAAATCAAATGTCACGTGAAAATACCAGCTTTCTTATCAGAAAATGAAGAACCTGAAAAACTCCTTTATTGACTAAATATCTTCAAATATATTTTGTAAATGAGTGTTAGTGATTCCAGCTCCTTAGGTGCATAGTCAGAACCGCGGCCAACGGTTCAGAGGACCCCGGCTTCTATTCCCAGCTAGGTCGGGGATTTTAGCCACGTTGACTCACAAACTGGGTGTTTGTACACTCACAACACACCTGACTACCAACCATCATAGGAACACGCAATAGTGAACACACACTCCTGGCTTCCGGGCGTTAAACGCGCGCTAGTTTACTGCTCAATAGAATAAGACTGCTTAAATCTACACAACAGCAACTCCAAACATAAGAGCATTTCGAACAGTCCGATGGTAAATAATATTTCGAACAGTAATTTTAACTAATACCGGTCCTTTCGTCAGTTCTCCACAAAAGCGACCAATCTGCTTACTTTGAGTTATATGCCTTTCTTTCTGACTTTGGACAGCGAATCTAAGACTTTAACCTAGCAGTGACCTTACACTACCAGAACTACACTTCTTTTATCTCCTTCTGATTCATAATTACGAGTAATAATAATGTTATTGGCTTTACGTCCCACTAACTACTCTTACGGTTTTTGTAGACGCCAAGGTGCCGAAATTTTGTCCCGCAGGTGTTCTTTTACGTGCCAGTAAATCTACTGACACGAGACTGACGTATTTGAGCACCTCCAAATACCACAGGACTAAGTCAGGCTCGAACCTGGCAAGTCGGAGTCAGAAGGCCAGCGCCTCAACCGTCTGAGCCACTCAGCCCGTGCTTCTGATTTATGGCGTACTCACATGTACCACTGGATGTCCTCATGGGCCTTATGATGAGAAGATGAATCCATCTCTCCTGTATCCCAGAAAAAAAAGTAAATAGGTAAATACATACATAGGTTCCTATACATTCCTTTCTTACATAATTCAATGGCTGAGTGGGCTTCGACCCGAATGCCAGAAAAAAACACTAATATTAGTCTTAGCCCAGTTAAGCCCCAATTATCACTTTGTTCAACATTTTAAAATTATTATTTATCGTAGTTGGGTCCCTGACATACGACACAGAAAAGAAACAAACCTGATGTTATTCGTCTTACAGTTAGGGGCTGGTTCGATAAGAACCCACTTAAACAAAAACAAATTCTGTCTGCACTGAGCAAACATGATATTTTATATTGGTTTATGTGCGAATACTAAATTCATATTAAATTACGAAATATCTCGAGGATTTCTGAAATAACAGGATGTGGAGAACAACTACAGTGACTCGCATAATTATTCGGACATACACGATTTATTATAGTTTCCTTTGTATTAGTAGTTTCAGCAGTGGCGGCTCGTTTGGGAGGCGCTAAGGCGCGCGCCCCCCACGGGGTTCCATTAAATTCGGGAATTTTAATCTTAAATGTTAACAAGGGAAATATTTTACTATAAGATTATTATCAAGGGCGCGAGTTGTACTGTGCTGCGGCGCGATTCGCTGCTGGCCCTACGCAGGAGGGCGCTCTCTCACAGCGGACCAAATACTCCCGAGTCTCGCTTGACTGGCCTTGAGGGAGCCAATCAGAGGCGCAGTAGAGATGTGCTGTTCTACGGAGATTCCGGCGCGTTTCTGCCGCGGCCCATCGTTGCATCCAACCTACCCGAAACATTGGTGATCTGATTTTTATTTAACAGGGGTCAGTTTATACCATTTCTCTCCTAAAACTAGGAACTATTTTACTGAGGCACTTACCTGAGTTAAATGTGCCGGTATACATTTAAAATTGTCTTGTAATTTTTAGGATTATTAACTAACGAAACGAGTAACGACTGTAACTACTGGCTCCTCGCACTTGACTCATGTTGGCCATACTCACTGGAGAGCGCGATGTTTAACTTTGTGTTGATGAATGATCTCGTGAGGTGACAAGGTGAAATTACGAGAAAGGTTGTGATTTATATGTAGGCGTAGTGTTATGTATGCACTTCGTACAGTATGATTACCGTCGAACATATTAAAGAACTAACGTTTTCTTCTCTTTCCATCGAGAAGAAAGTCGAACTGAAGGAGTGTTTTAGGCCGACACCAGACTTCTCGTTGAAAAAACCGGAGACAAAGAAAAATAGGGCTTTCCAAAGACAAATTAGTTCTCCTGACGTATATAACAAGAACTCGCGGATATCTGAAAGTGATATCTCAGAAACCTTTTACTGCTTTCCTAACCTGCTGTTCTCCCGTTCTAGGAAAGGAGATAAATGGATCACCACAGGGGTGATATCAATAGTGCCATGGACTTTGAAATGCTTGGTGAAGTCAATGTCGTGTCTTGTGTAAGTGATCACTACAACGAAACTATTCGTAAACATAACTCTATGATGGACAAGAACAGGCAAATATTATTATTATTATTATTATTATTATTATTATTATTATTATTATGAATAAATGAATAATAATAATAATAATATATCTGTATGTATGTTCAGTCTTCAGCCCTAAGGCTGGTTGGATCCTCAACAGCTCTGCCATCAGCTGTCATAGATGGCCTAGGCATCACTGAAGAGGCATACTAGGGAAATGAGGAGTGAGGTAGTTTCCCGTTCCTTTCCTCACTGAGCCAGAAGTTGCTGTTACATATCAGTCTGCCAAGCCCACTGAAATGCACACACCAACCGACCCTATGAGCAACATTTTCACACCATTCTTAGCAGGGACTGACTGCAGAAGGAATGGAATTACTAGCATCGCTCATAGCTCAGTCACTTTCATATTGTCAAAGCCAAGGATAAGACAGAGACAGATCAATGAAAGTAACAAAATTGCTCTAGCCCACACCAGAAGACATAGTGCACTGTAAACACTAGGTCCTGCCAGTAAAGGCATATAATAATAATAATAATAATAATAATAATAATAATAATAATAATAATAATAATAATAATAATAATGGAGTCACCAAAGATATCTACAATAAAAGATGCATATCCAAAAATGCAAAAATAAGGCATTACAACACAGTAGTGAAGCCAGAATGCATATATGCAAGCGAATGTCTGGCATTAAACTATAATTTAGATAAGCTAGAAATACTAGAAAGGCGAATCATGAGGAAAATATTAGGCCCACAAAACACAGCAGGTTGGAAATTACGAAGTAATGCTGAAATATATCAAAAACTAGAAAATATATCAGATGTAATGAGGAAAAGGAGACTTATGTTTTTAGGACATTTATATCGAATACAAGATAGTAGATTATCCAGTAAGATTTTCAGATATTTGTGGGGTAAGAAATCAACGACAAGTTGGGTCAATGAAGTAAGAAAGGATTTAGAAAAAAACAATATAACAACAGAAGAAAAAAATAATAGAGAAGGCTTTCGGGAAAAAGTATTGAAAATAGAAGGATTCCAAGGTAGGAAAGTAAAAAAGACTGGTTCAAAGTGGTCTGAAGACAGAAAGAAGAAACATAGTGAACAGATGAAAGTGTACTGGAAGAAAAGGAAAGAACAAAGAAGAAGGAATTGAAATTGGCACGTGGTCCTCTGGTGGCCCATTCGAAAGAATAATAATAATAATAATAATAATAATAATAATAATAATAATAATAATAATAATAATAATAATCAACATCATCATAATCAAAACAATTGCATATGCATTGCACCGTATAGTGTTCGAAGTGTGTACCTTGATAACATGTTTTGAAGAACTTGAGATATTTTGTGGAATTATGAAACTAAGGTGCGCCCCCCACTGCTGATATCCACGAGCCGCCACTGAGTTTCAGTAATAATAAAGCACTCATAGAAATTAGATACAAGTTTCTGTATGGAATATAAAAGCTAAGCATCCATCATTCTTCTAATGAACACGTCCGATGAAAATATAATCATTAAAAACAAAATCAAAATCAAAACTAATATTGCACGAAATTATTCGGACACTTGCCGTTTTACTTATGGTCCACAGTATCTGGTGGGCTTTCCTTTCATTGTAATTACTTCCCTGAGTCGACTTGGCATGCTCTCCACTAATTTCTGGATGTAATCTGGAGATATCTTCTGCCACTCTTCTTGAAGTCCATTTCTCAGTTATTCTCTAGATGTGATTGTTGTTTTCCTTATTTTTTATCTAGTTTGTCACAAAGATTCTCAATCCCATTCAAGTCTGGTGATTGAGGGAGAGGATGAAGCACCTTTGTGCAATTAAACAATAACCACATACTTACATTCCAAGCTTTGGGTCGTTATCTCGATAAAATTTAAAATGTTCACCAATCCCCTTCTTTTCGGCACTCCTTTCATATTATCCCTAAGTATTTTAAGGCATTGAAAGTAGTCCATTTTACCCTCAATAAAAACCAATTCACCAACTCTATTCGCCGACATGCACCCCCACACAATTACCTGTCCACTACCACACTTCACAGTTGCTTTCAGATTTTTCTCTTGAAGCACAGTATTAGGACGCCGCCAAACTGTTATCCTCCCATCAGATTGAAATATGTCAAATTTACTCTCATCAGCAAATATAACGTCATTCCACCACTCATTGTCTTCTTTAACATGCTCTTTGGCAAACAGCATTCTCTTTCTTCGATTTACTTGATTTGTGAAGGGCTTCCGTGAAAGTAACCCCTTCTGAGCAATCTCCGTATTGTTTAGGGATGCACTTTCTTTCCGGTGTCTGAGGCAATCTCCGTAGGGAGTTTTGGAGCACTTAACTTGCGTGCCTTTTTCATTTTTCTGATGACATAACACTCTTCCCTCACAGAAAAATGTTCTTGGACGTCCCGTATGCGGTAGATGTCAATCTTATCTTCCTCCCGGAAACTTGTGATAATAGCAGAGACTGTACTTTTCTTCATCTGTAACATTTCAGCAATTTTACGACAACTTTTACCTTTAGGATGGTGAAAAATTACTAGCTGCCGCTGTTCGATAGTGCTCTCTCTTCCTATGCGGTCCATGTTCACCTACGTTGTACACAGCACTCTAACACACTGAATGTTTACGTTCACACTGCCCGTGGCTCTTTTACATACGACCTCTGCACTGCAACTGACTTTTGTCCGAATAATTTTGTTGAAGCACGTTAACTGCGTTCTGAGGTTCCGTGGGCACTGGTTCCCTCCTGTTTTCTAAAAGTACACATTTGAACGTCGTTTTGAATCTGTCAAACTGGGTTCTGTCAGAAACTAGTTTGCGTGTACGATATTTTCTCTGAAATATAGGGCCAGTGTGTGCCAAAAACTATAATTACTAACGTGTCCGAATAATTATGTGAGTCACTGTAGTTTCTTTGTGAGCTTTTACTGATTCACTAATTTTATTAACAATATGGTTCATGCGAGGCAGTGCCCCACTTAATACATGCTCTCACTGACTTACTTCCACAAACTTTAGAGCGATATTTCTTCCGATGACTTATAAGATGATGATCATACTGGTCCGGCCTTCGATGTTCAGCCAGTGTTTCCAGGAAGTGAACGTGACCACCACTTTTAAGGGCAGTTCCGTACTTGCGCATCATTGCCTTCGTCACATCAGGGGTGAGTTTAAATGCACATAAATTAACTCCAAATGACCTGCTCAGTGATGATGCATTGTTCATGCAGAAATGAAAAAGCCAGAAATTAATTCGGATATACCGTTTCCC
Organism: Anabrus simplex; assembly: GCF_040414725.1. Classification (NCBI taxonomy): domain Eukaryota; kingdom Metazoa; phylum Arthropoda; class Insecta; order Orthoptera; family Tettigoniidae; genus Anabrus; species Anabrus simplex. Next base: position 599,318,031 of record NC_090266.1, read on the forward strand.
CTTCGGTGAGATTCATCAACTCGTCTAATGAAACATTTGTTTCACCAGAGGCAAGCTGAATGAAGGATTAATTTAGTTTCATCATTAATTGTCTTATTTTCCCTATTTTGTCCGTTGTTGGTAATTTCATGTTATCACGCAAGCTGAAATCTAAACAAGTCGTTCTTCACGTCTCGAAAGTTCACCTATACATTCTTCAGTTTGGCCAGGGAACGTCGTCCTCATTATTATTATTATTATTATCATTATTATTATTATTATTATTATTATTATTATTATTACTATTACTATTATAAATATTATTATTATTTTATTATCGAAGGAATTTGCTGTTACTTTATTTAAATTAGTCACGTTCGTAATTACCACGTGTTGACAGAGTGTGAAGTATGGTACAAAGCCAAAAATATAGGCTATACCTTTCTTATAAATGTTATGTATAACTGAAATGTGTGAGTCATTCAAGGATTTAAGATAACTGTAGAAGTAGGCTACATGGCAACATCCACGACACATCTACCTTGTCTTTAGCTTTCTATTACACAGTAGACCATATTGTACACTGACTGACAGAGCAAATGCAACACCAAGAAGGAGTGGTCAGAACTTTATGCCAATTGCAGGGTAGACTGACGTCACTGAGGTATGCTCATGATGTGAAATGCGCCGCTGTGCTGCGCACGTAGCGAACGATAAATGGGACACGGCGTTGGCGAATGGCCCACTTCGTACCGTGATTTCTCAGCCGACAGTCATTGTAGAACGTGTTGTCGTGTGCCACAGGACACGTGTATAGCTAAGAATGCCAGGCCGCCGTCAACGGAGGCATTTCCAGCAGACAGACGACTTTACGAGGGGTATGGTGATCGGGCTGAGAAGGGCAGGTTGGTCACTTCGTCAAATCGCAGCCGATACCCATAGGGATGTGTCCACGGTGCAGCGCCTGTGGCGAAGATGGTTGGCGCAGGGACATGTGGCACGTGCGAGGGGTCCAGGCGCAGCCCGAGTGACGTCAGCACGCGAGGATCGGCGCATCCGCCGCCAAGCGGTGGCAGCCCCTCAAGCCACGTCAACCGCCATTCTTCAGCATGTGCAAGACACCCTGGCTGTTCCAATATCGACCAGAACAATTTCCCGTCGATTGGTTGAAGGAGGCCTGCACTCCCGGCGTCCGCTCAGAAGACTACCATTGACTCCACAGCATAGACGTGCACGCCTGGCATGGTGCCGGGCTAGAGTGACTTGGATGAGGGAATGGCGGAACGTCGTGTTCTCCGATGAGTCACGCTTCTGTTCTGTCAGTGATAGTCACCGCAGACGAGTGTGGCGTCGGCGTGGAGAAAGGTCAAATCCGGCAGTAACTGTGGAGCGCCCTACCGCTAGACAACGCGGCATCATGGTTTGGGGCGCTATTGCGTATGATTTCACGTCACCTCTAGTGCGTATTCAAGGCACGTTAAATGCCCACCGCTACGTGCAGCATGTGCTGCGGCCGGTGGCACTCCCGTACCTTCAGGGGCTGCCCAAATCTCTGTTTCAGCAGGATAATGCCCGCCCACACACTGCTCGCATCTCCCAACAGGCTCTACGAGGTGTACAGATGCTTCCGTGGCCCGCGTAGTCTCCGGATCTCTCACCAATCGAACACGTGTGGGATCTCATTGGACGCCGTTTGCAAACTCTGCCCCAGCCTCGTACGGACGACCAACTGTGGCAAATGGTTGACAGAGAATGGAGAACCATCCCCCAGGACACCATCCGCACTCTTATTGACTCTGTACCTCGACGTGTTTCTGCGTGCATCGCCGCTCGCGGTGGTCCTACATCCTACCGAGTCGATGCCGTGCGCATTGTGTAACCTGCATATCGGTTTGAAATAAACATCAATTATTCGTCCGTGCCGTCTCTGTTTTTTTCCCAACTTTCATCCCTTTCGAACCACTCCTTCTTGGTGTTGCATTTGCTCTGTCAGTCAGTGTATAACCGCTTGGCTGGGTGACTCACACGATACAAGCGCTGAGGTTCTAGCCCAAGGTGATGGGTTCAAACCCGACTCAATTTTGTAGTATTTGTAGGGATGTACAGCCACAGCAGTCAAATGCCTACTACCGTTTTATGAGCATATCTTGTTCTCCTACAGTTGTTATGTTAGTTGTGCTATAGAAGGTACATTGTAGAGGTGTAAAAATCCCCAAACCCCATGGCACCACAGCCCTTGAAGGGCCTTGGACTACCAAGCGACCGCTGCTCAGCCCGAAGGCCTGCAGATTACGAGGTGTCGTGTGGTCAGCACGACGAAACCTTTCGGCCGTTATTCTTGGCTCTCTAGACCGGGGCCGCTATCTCACCGTCAGATAGGTCCTCAATTCTAAGCACGTAGGCTGAGTGGACGTCGAACCAGCCCTCAGGTCCGGGTAAAAATCCCTGACCTGGCCGGGAATCGAACCCGGGGCCTCCGGGTAAGAGGCAACTACGCTACCCCTACACCACGGGGCCGGCTAGAGGTGTAAAGATACCAGTTAATTTCCTTTTAATAAATTCATAGAGTACACATTGCAGTGAATACCACAAGAAAATAGTACATGTGCAATACCCCAGCAGGTCAAACGAAAATTCAAAATCAGTTTACTTGTACACTATAAACTTTATTAAAATTATTGAAAGAATATGATAAATATGTCGACGTTTTGCAGTAGCCTTAAGTGTACGCATGTATCGCTGTAAACTATTATTTTCAGGAGTCCTCCTTTTTTCTGACTATTTTCTTTCAATTATATGGAGTCAGCACTAATGTGAATTAAAGTCAGTTTTACGATCGGATGTATTTACTATTGCGTGTTTTTCTGGTGGGTTGGTAGTGTGTTGTACTATAAATGAAGACGTGCATTACGATTATAACAAAAATCTAGTTCCCGAGCTAGAGGAAATAACCAGGCTTGGCTAAAACCCCCATCCGACCGGGAATCGAACCCGGGGTCATAGGAATTGAAGGCCACAAAGCTGACCACTCAGCCAAGGATCAGGAGTTATTATTTTCAGGATTACTTGGACAATATGGGAGATATATGGTGACACTGCTTATCAACACAAGAAAATCACAAAGTATGCTCCTTTCGTCTTGTGTAAGATGGCAAAGAAAACCTTCGGAGATCTCATCGAATCCTTGCCTTGCTGTATTAATTTGTTTGTGTACATAGAAAGATGGAATAATACTAAACAAGCGATGATTACGTATTTGATCACCTGAATACCGTGTGGTACTGTGTAATCTGTCACAAAAGTATTATCGGAGAATCCCTCTCATTGACGTCACCTCTATTGTTTTGTGACGCTTGCACTCGATGGCGTGTTAAAATCACAGTAGCCTTACGATTAAGACTACAATCTGTTTAGATGTTATCAATTGTGTTAATCATTTCAGTATTTCGGTGTGTTCTTGACATATCGCGATATTCAATGTTATGAATAGCAGTATTTGTCCTCTTCCCCTTTTATATTCCCATTCCATCAACTGAATGCCCTTATGGACTGTAAGGCACGAGGTGAGGAAGACAACAACAAGGGAACGGAACCTTCATAGAATAACGTGTATGTTTTACAATGTACTTTACGTCGCACGGACACAGGTAGGTCTTACGGTGACGATGGGGTAGGAAAGGGCCAGGAGTGGGAAGGAAGCGGCCCTTGCCTTAATTAAGGTACAAGTGAAAATCGAAAACTAAGGAAAACCATCTTCAGGGCTGCCGACAATAGGGTTCGAACCCACTGTCTCCCGAATTCGAGCTCACTGCTTCGCGCCCCTAAGCGCACGGCCAACTCGCTTGGTAAAATGGCATTTGCTTCTCTGAGTTCTTCTCAATGTTATCAGCATAAAACAGGGTGAGATAAACGTCGGGTTAAACCGATTTTAATGAAGCATTACAGCTGTGTTTACTTATCGGTAAGATCGGAAAGATAAACTTCCAATTATGTATAAATTCAAAATAAAATTGAAATAGGCTAGTCACATTCCAAGTCAATTACTTTTTTTTTTTTTTTTGCTAGTTGCTTTACGTCGCTCCGACAAAGATAAGTCTTATGGCGACAATGGGACAGGAAAGGGCTAGGAGTGGGAAGGAAGCGGCCGTGGCCTTAATTAAGGTACAGCCCCAGCATTCGCCTGGTGTGAAAATGGGAAACCACGGAAAACCATCTTCAGGGCTGCCGATAGTGGGGTTCGAACCTACTATCTCCCGAATACTGGATACTGGCCGCACTTAAGCGACTGCAGCTATCGAGCTTGGTAAGTCAATTTTTCTCATGTCGTGTCCGATGATACACTAAACCAATTGCGTTCCATTCAGGAAATGCAAATGCAGGGTTTGTACCTTAATTAAGACCATAGTTGCTTCCTTCCCAGATATAACCCTTTCCTATCCCACTGTCGCTGAAAACTTATCTCAGTTAAGGCGACGTTAAAAGAAAATGTATTGAGTTCTTGAAGATAATACAAAGAGTTCCAGTCGAACACAAAGGTTGGTTGTCGTACTTCTTCAATTTGAAGGTCATGTTGCCTGGAGGGTAGTACATTACACGTTTAACGAAAAAATCATTGAACTAGTAAGTCCGGCTCCATGGCTAAATGGCTAGCGTGCTGGCCTTTGGTCACAGGGGTCCCGGGTTTGATTCCCGGCAGGGTCGGGAATTTTAACCATAATTGGTTAATTTCACTGGCACGGGAGCTGGGTGTACGTGTCGTCTTCATCATCATTTCATCCTCATCAAGATGCGCAGGTTGCCTACGGGTGTCAAATCGAAAGACCTGCTTCTGGCGAGCCGAACTTGTCCTCGGACACTCCCGGCACTAAAAGCCATACGCCATTTCATTTTCATTGAACTAGTAGAACTTGAAAGGGGACGAACTTGTGCTCGTCAATACCTGTACACGATATGTTTGAACAAATTAAAACTTGTCTGTAAATAATTCCAAGCACCTACTTCAAACAAGCACACAGCGGATACTTCTTGATAAGGAAATCTAGTGATCAACTCGCTTAGGTTTCTACAAATGTTGATTTAAATTTATTTACAGCTCTGTAACTATTATGACATTGTTTAGGTTGTGCTTACGTGGCCCTAACGATGGCGTGGTAGAGAATGATTGCATTCACGACAGCGCTTTGTGAAGCACGAGTCCATTAACACCCCTGTTATATCACTGAAAAGTGGCCTATTTTCAGAAGGCTCCACACGAGTTCCAGACAAAACATACCGTTCCTTGAAATGCCGATATTGTCCATTTTTCATTCAACACTTCCTGACCATGCCCTTTGCAACGTACAGGCTACTAAACATCACTATTTCAGACGTTAGAGTATCACAGTGTAGGTGCTACATAATAGTTATGCATATTAAATAATAAATGCCTAGATTTTACTGTCCGTATGATACATGATAGTGATAGATATGGAATGTCACATTATTGCATGTTTTTACAAGTTGGTTTACATCGCACCGACACAGACAGGTCTTATGGTGACGACCGGGCGAGTTGGCCGTGCGCGTAGAGGCGCGGCTGTGAGCTAGCATCCGGGAGATAGTAGGTTCGAATCCCACTATTGGCAGCCCTGAAGATGGTTTTCCGTGGTTGCCCATTTTCACACCAGGCAAATGCTGGGGCTGTACCTTAATTAAGGCCACGGCCGCTTCCTTCCCACTCCTAGCCCTTTCCTATCCCATCGTCGCCATAAGACCTCTCTGTGTCGGTGCGACGTAAAGCCGCTAGCAAAAAAAAAATATGGTGACGATGGGATAGGAAAGAGCTAGGAGTGGAAAGAAAGTGGCCGTGATCTTAATTAAGGTACGGTCCCAGCATTTGTCTAGTGTGAAAATGGAAACCAAAGCAATGTCATCTCCGTACAGGCCATGAAGGCCCTTGGAGGGTGGAAGGTGAAGGCTTCCACCATTCGTAACCTCGGCACGTGATGGGGTGGAGAGGTTAGCTCTACGCCCGGCCGCCTTTGCCCCGAAGAATTAACCTGGTACTCATTTTTGGTGCACCTCGGGAAGTGGAAATCTCGTTTCATAAATTTTAAGACTTCCTTGCGGGGATTCGAACTCACGTCCTTCCAGGCGAAGCGAGCACGCCTTTACCGCCTCGGCCAGGCAGCCCCTAAAAATGGAATACCACGGAAAACCATCTTCAGGGCTGCCGACTGTGGGGTTCGAACCCACTATCGCCCGAATGCGAGCTCACAGCTGCGCGCCCCTAAACGCATTGCGAACTCTTTCGGTACGTTGTTGCAGAACTACAGTTGTTTCTTACAGTACTTCAAAATAACTGTTTGAAGTGGTTGTATTCCGTAGTGACGCACAACGTTCTGGGGAACTTGCAGTGGTTCATTTCAAGTTATCTAAGGATATGGTATACCCTGTGCATTTAGGTGTTGGTACTGTGAACCAACTTAGTCGTCCCTTCGATTACTATGGATTTTGTGAGATACTGCGATGTTAAAATGTTGTTCGACAGTTTAACTAGATGGAAGCCAACTGCACAGATTTGTCTCATGTATATATCCTTAAATTCCACTGACCTCAATCAGGGTCGAATCCGCTATGTAAAATTCAGAAGGGAACGACTAACCGATAGCACCGCTGAGGTTTATGAGCACTCACTTTTCTGAAGGCAAACTGGTGTTAGATTCTAACATAAGGGATAATTAGTCTATTTCCTACGTTACACATGCGAATTTTCTGCCTCCTGTTCCCAGTCATAGATTTACAAGTGTTTGGTAAAATATTTTTCCTCGTTGGATGCAAGTTGTCGATGACAATGGATCAACAATAGAACGACAATACTGGATACGAACGACTGATCCAAACTCTCGGTCATACAGAGCTCCGTCTGATTCTCTCTTCCACAGGCTGAAACTTATTCAAGGATCATGCTGAATGAAATCAAACATAAGCCTCAAACAAATAAAAACCAAACCAAAACCCATGGGGGCAAGAGCTCCGCAGGGCCATGTAAATGACCGCTGCTCAGCCCGAAGACCTGCAGATTATGAGGCTTCGTCTGGTCAGCAAGACGAATCCTCTCGGCCGGCATTCTTGGCTTCCTAGACCGGGGCCGTAATCTCACCGTCAGATAGCTCCTCAATTGTAATCACGTAGGCTGAGTGGATATCGATCCAGCCCTCAGCTCCAGGTAAAATTCCATGACCTGGCCGGGAATCGAACTCGGAGCCTCTGGCTAAGAGGGTCAAGCACGCTACCCCTACACTGTGGTCAAACAAAGAACAGTGCTAATTAATAGGAGATCAAATTATATCATTACCTCCAGTGCAGTACACTGCATTTCCTTATGGATAATTAAGCTCACTCACCAGTTCTTAGTAAAGAAGCCCACAAGGATTTCTACAAAGCATACCTGACGAGAAGAAAATGGGAAAACTTAGTAGTGAACAATTTCTATCAACTCTGTTGCTGATACAGGGGTTGACGAAAGAACAGCAGGAAAAGGAAATTACCTACAGGCATCAGTATTTGATGCTCGGAAATAATAATAATAATAATAATAATAATAATAATAATAATAATAATAATAATAATAATAATAATGGCGTATGGCATCCGGGGCGACTTGGTGCGGGTGTTTTTCTCGTAAACGGCCTATTAGGCGACCTGCATGTCTGTGAAGATGAGGGCCCTACCTAGGATGATTTCTAATGCTGAATGCGCCACACACACCCAGCCCCCGAGCCACTGGAATTAACCAATGAAGGTTAAAATCCCCAACCCGGCCGTGAATGGAACCCGGTACCCTCTGCACCAAAGGCAAGCACGCTAACCATTTAGCCACGGAGCCGGGCATACTCGGAGATGACTTGAATTCTATGACATTTTGAAGACATTCCAGACCAATAACTTTCTAGGTATTTTTTCGAAATAATTTCTAGGTATTTGTATGTTGATGCAGATAATAAACTCATATTGAAACGTCAGTTTTTTTAATACGTAGGCCCCTACGTGTAATATGTATGCTAAAATAGACTCATCTATATATATAAAGTAGCTTGTCCTGACTGACTGACTGACTGACTGACTGATTCATCATCGCCGAGCCAAAACTACTGGACATAAAGAAATGAAATTTTGGGGATATATTCATATTAAGATCTAGGTGCTCGCTAAGAGAGGATTTTTGGATATTCCGTCGCTAAGGGGGTGAAAAGGGGGGTGAAATTTTAAAATGAGTGTGTTTATATCTCAAAACTTTAAAAGTTTAGAGATGTGAAAATTGGTATTTAGAATCTTCTTTAAAAATAAGGAAACACGTATTTTTTTGTTTTCAGACAATCCCAATAGGAGGGGTGAAAAAGGGTGAAAAAGGGGTTGAATGCCTAATCAGGATACCGGTGCTTATATCTCAGAAACTGAAGATATTACAGACCTGAAAATTGGTACTTTTGATCTTTTTTAAAAATAAAGAAATACGTATTTTTTTTGTTTTTGGAAAATCCAATTAATGGGAGGGTGAGAAGGGGGTGAATTTTAAAAATGCGTGAATCTATATCTCCAAACTTTTAAAGTTTGCAGATGTAAAAATTGGTATTTAGAATCTTCATTAAAAATAAAGAAACACGCATTTTTTCGTTTTCGGAAAATCGCAATAGGAATCGTGAAACGGGTGAAAAAGGGGTTGAATGCCTTTAATGAGGCTACTTATATCTCAGAACCTGAAGATATTACAGACCTGAAAATTGGTGTTTGGGATCTCTTTTAAAAATAAAGAAACACGTATTTTTTTGTTTTTGGAAAATCCAATTAATGGGGGGGTGAAAAGGGGGTTATTTTTTAAATTAGTGTATCTATATCTCAAAACTTTTAAAGTGTATTGATATAAAAATTGGTATTTAGAATCTCCTTTAAAAATAAAGAAACACGTATTCTTTTGTTTTCGGAAAATCCCAATAGGAAGGGTGTAAAAGGGTGAATAATGGGTTGAATGCCTTTAATGAGGCTACTTATATTTCAGAACCTGAAGATATTACAGACCTGAAAATTGGTATTTGGGATCTACTTTAAAAGTAAAGAAACACGTATTTTTTCGTTTTTGGAAAATTCCAATATTGGGGGGTGAAAAGGGGGGTGAATTTTTTAAAATGAGTGTGTCTACATCTTAAAACTTTAAAATTTACAGATGTAAAATTGGTAGTTAGAATCTCCTCTAAAAATAAAGGAACAAGTATTTTTTTGTTTCCTGTAAATCCCAATAGGAGGGGTGTAAAAGGGTGAAAAATGGGTTGAATGCCTTTAATGAGGATACTTATATTTCAGAACCTGAAGATATTACAGAACTGATAATTTGTATATAGGACCTCCTTTAAAAATAAAGAAACACGTATTTTTTAGTTTTTGGAAAATCCAATTAATGGCGGTTAAACAGGAGTGACAAATTGGGGTGAATTTTTTGAAAGGCTATATCTACAGAATATCTTGGAAACGTAAAATGTTAAAGACGTAAAACGTGGGTGTTTGGAATCTCCTGTAAATGTAAAGAAACATAGGTGATTTGTTTTTGGAAACTCCTCTTAAGGGGAACTCAAAAGGGGTGAAATTTTAAAATGAGAATTTTTACAGTATATCTAAAAAAACTTAACATGTTACAGAAGTGAAAAATGGTATTTTTTTATCTCTATTATACATAACGAATCGTGTATTTTTAGTTTTCGGAAATACCACTTGGGTGGTGAGGGGTGGGTAAAAGTGACTGAAAATGGTGTTGAATTCTTTTAATTAGGCTACTGATATCTCAAGAATGAAGATGTTACAGACGTGAAATTTGATATTTGCAATCTGCTTTAAAAGTAAAGAAAGACGTATTCTCGGAAAATCCAATGGGGGGGGGGGGGTGGGTGAAAGAATTGAAAATTTAATTGACTTAATTGTATGAGAATACATACATCTAATAAAAACTAAAGTTGTTACAGACGTGAAAATTCGTATTTAGATCTCCTTTAAAAACAAAGATAAACGCGTTTCGGTGGGGAAACCATCTTGGAGGGTGGGAGTGTAAAGGAGTTGAATTCCTTTCAGGGGGACACATAAATCAAAAACTGAAGAAGTTAGAGTCGTGATAATTGGTATTTAGAAGATCTTTTACTATTAAAGAAACAAGTATATTTTGCGGGAAAATTCACTTGGGGGGTGGGGGGGGAGTAGTGTGAAATGAAGTGAAAAAAATAAATTAATTTTATGGGGATACTTATATCTCAAAACTGAAAGCAATAGAAATGAACATTAGTGTTTGGAATCTCCCTTAAACATAAAGAAACAAGCATTCTTTTAATTTGGGGGGGGGGGGGGGGTGGCGGTAAATAAACTTAACGGCGGTGGGGTGTAGAAGGAGGTGAGACCAATTGATTTTACTGTTCTTAATGTACTTATAAGTATCCTCCGTTGCTCAGGCGGCAGCGCGCCGGCCTCTCACAGCTGGGTTCCGTGGTTCAAATCCCGGTCACTTCATGTGACATTCGTGCTGGAAAAAACGGAGGCGGGACAGGTTTTTCTCCGGATACACCGGTTTTCCCTGTCATCAGCCATTCCAGCAACACATAATAGTAATAATATTAATAATAATAATAATAATAATAATAATAATAATAATGTTCCGGACCGTCGTCAAATGTGCGGACCGCGTTGGAAACGGCTCCTGGACGTCTAATGACTAAGAATGCAGTCCGGCCGCGGGTTCAGTGCCTTCTAGGCACCCAATATGACACCACGCCGGATCTCCTGAAGGATTTTATCCATATTAAAAATGAGTATAGGAAAAGATGGCAAAGATTTACGGACCCAACTGACCGGGAGGAATACCTGAGCCTTGCCCGGGAAGTACGAAATCGATTGCTGGAAAGGAAGATTGAAAAATGGGAGGAAACGTGCCGTGAAATAATAGAAAACCAGTCAGATCGGGAATTTTGGTGGATTCTCGCAGAAAACGAGTCAGTTCGCGAATTTCGGCGGATTATATATCTAAAACAATAAGCATTCAATTATAAATTTCAGTATAATACCGTAGCGAAGCACGGGTATCTTGCTAGTTTAAAATATAAGTAAACAACATCAGCTAGTCCAATGACCATCACTTCTGTGATGCATGTCTCTTTTTTTGCCTTGCTTGACAAACAGGCAAGTTAACTAAATGCTTTTTCTTGTGCTATTTGTTTTACGACGAACTGACACAGATAGGCCTCATGGCGATGAAGGGATAGGAAAGGCCTAGGAATGGGAAGGAAGCGGCCGTGGACTTAATTTAGGTACAGCCACCATTTGCCTGGTGTGAAAATAGGAAACCACAGAAAACCATTTTCAGGGTTGCCGACAGTGGGGTTCTAACCCACTATCTCGCGGTTGCAAGCTCACAGCTGCGCAACCCTAACCACACGGCCAACTGGCCCGGGATTGACTAAATGAAAAAATCACCAAACACCTCGAACCGGCAGTACCATAGCTCGATAGCCTCACTCTCTGATTCAGAAATAAGCTTAACTGCTACGATATTATTTAAGTAAGCCTTCTGCTTGTTGTGGTTTATCTGGTACGTCGTGGTCTGCATTATTATTAGAGTAGAGGTGAGTTCGATTCCCACCTCAGCCATCCTGGAAGTGGTTTTTCGTGGTTTCCCACTTCTCCAGGCAAATGCCGGGATGGTACCTAACTTAAGGACACGGCCGCTTCCTTCCCTCTTCCTTGCCTGTTCCATCCAATTTTCCCATCCCTCCGCAAGGCCCCTGTTCATCGTAGCAGGTGAGACCGCCTGGGCGAAGTATTGGTCATCCTCCCCAGTTGTATCCCTCGACCCAGAGTCTGATGCTCCAGGACACTGCCCTTGCGGCGATAGAGGTGGGATCCCTCGCTGAGTCCGAGGGAAAAACCGACCCTGAAGAAAAAACGTATTAAGAAGACGAAGAATCAATTATTTTTATTATAAATTAATTAAAGTCCTTTCAATTGCTATACATTTTAAGGGGCAGCAGGATGTCAGAATGATGTCCCGCAAGACGTCTTAATGTCCGAAGGACACAGAGTTGTCAGTTTAAACACCCTCAAATTTCACAGACCTTAGCAGTGATCGAACCCACTTTCTTCGGAACAGGACAGTGACTAACCAACTGTTTCACTAAGACTGACACGAGAACGTAAATCAATTCCCGTTCGTAAAATCAATACCGCTAACTTCAAATTTTCTATATCAGTATATTGTCCGCCTTGCTGATGAGACAGTGGTCAGTTGGATCAATTCCTTTTGGAGTGACTGTACTACGAGAAGGCACGTGCTAAGCAGCGGACACCTTATCTAGACTCCACTTCACTTTTTCTTATCTACAGCCCGCAACCGCGGTAGAATGACACAGCAGACAATATCACGTGCCCTGCCCGCAGAGGGTGTCCTCCCGTCACGTGGAGGAGCGTTTCCCAAATGAGTATATTCGTGGGATGGACTGGTTCCCCTGTGGCTGTAAAATATTATTATTATCATTATTATTATTCTTATTATTCTTATTCTTATTCGTATTCTTATTCTTATTCTTATTCTTATTATCTTATAAATAAACATCTAGGGCTTCCATTGTATGTAATGTCATTAATTTCCCCACATATTGATATATTTATCCGTTTCAGGTCAAATCAAGATCGTATCTGTAGTTTTTACCTTTCGAATCGGTTTGTCTGTCTGTTTGTTACACCATCACAGGTATGCGGCTGAATAGATCTCAACCAAATTTCATATTTAGAGTCTACTCACCCAGGAGCAGGTTTCGATATGCATTTAATTAAAAAATCGCAGAACAGACTGGGGCTTTATAGGAAGAACAAAAGAGTCATTTTAATTTTTCTCTTACACTATTGAATATATCTCGATCAAACTTCATATTTAGAGTCCACACATTCAGAAGCAGGTTTCGACATGCATTTGACTTAAAAATCACAGAACGGACTGGGGTTTTATCGGAAGAAAATATTTTTTTCGAATTTTCTCTTACACTATTGAATATATCTAGATAGAACTTCATATATAGAGTCCACTCATCCAAGCACAGGTTCTTAATATGCATACCGTTTAAAAATCACTGAACATAGTGGGGGTTTATTCGAAGACCAGAAGAGTTTTTCTTTATATTCTCTTTCACTATTGGTTATATATTGGCCAAACTTCATATTTAGAGTCCATGCTTCGATATGCATATAACTTAAGAACCACTTAATAGGCTGGGGGTTTATACAATGACCGGAAGAGTTTTGCACATTTTTCTCTTACACTATTGACTACATGTCGGCCAAACTTCATATTTACAGTCTACATATTCAGGAGTAGGTTTCGATATGCATATCATTTAAAAACCACAGCTTAGACTGGGGATTTATAGGAAGACAAGAAGAAACTTTTATTCTATTTTCTCTTACACTATTGAATATATATATATATAAAACATATTTACAGTATATTGACTCAAAGACGAGATTCGATATGCATATCATTTAAGAATCACTGAACAGACTGGCGCTTTGTACGAAGACCAGAACAGTTTTTTTCTTTCATTTTCCCTTACGCTATTGATTGTATCTACAGATGACTTAATATTTAGAGTGTGCTCAACCAGGAGCAGGTTTCGACATGCATATCATTTAAGAATCACTGAACAGACTGAGGATTTGTACGAAGACCAAGATATTTTTTTTCCATTTTCTCTTACACTATTGATTGTATCTACAGATGACTTCATATTTAGAGTCTACTCAACCAGGAGCAGGTTTCGATATGCATATCATTAATTGTAAGCATCACTGAATAGACTGGGAGTTTATAGGAAGACCACAAGAGTAATTTTCACTTACACTATGGATAATATCGGGACCAAACTTCATATTCATAATCTTCTCTTCCAAATGAGTTTGCAGTTTATAGGAAGACCAGAAGGTATTTTTCAATAATCTCTTACACTATTAATTATATGTAAAATCTGTGGACAATTAGTGAAACGCCCCTTCATTATAAATCATTGTTATACATAATTTCGCTTACTCTTCAAATGGCACGGAAAATTACTCTTTTCTACGGTCTTCATGCTGTGTAGCCAACGACGGACACCCTCTCAGAGGTACAATTATTTGAAGGATCCATAACAGGAGAAAATCAGAGTTTGCATCTTATTTCTCTCGGCTTTAAAATTACCACCAGCTAATATATCTGAACACCGAGGTAAAATGCGGTAGAACTCTTACCTTTGGTGTCTGCCTGTCTGGGTATCTATCTGTTTGTATATTCCTAAAAGTGGAAAAGTGTAGGACTTATTTCATCCAAAATTACGTATTCGGGTTCTACTCACTCAGTATTGTGCTATCAGGTGTATGTGATGTCATGGTAATCACATGGAGTTGGTATTTATGGGAAGATTTTTCTCAAATATTTTCGTTAACATAGGTCTTTCAAAAGACTGTGTACAACAAACGTCCTTCATGCCATGTACGTATCTATCGTACGACGGATAATAACACCGATGATTAGGATATATTGTATTTTTATTCCCAGTAACGTGGGACATGACGTACATGACACTTCAAAGTTGGCAACGGGAAAATTTAAAGAGCCATCTTAATCTTTCCAATAGGACAGATGTTAAGGGAGGTATCATCAATATCAGAGCTCCACCACGGTGGTCAGAGATACAATTTTGCATCCATAAGGCGAATAGGCTCATAGACAAATTAATCAAATTATCAAATTTGTGTATGGTAAGACTGCATACAGCAAATTCAGAAATGGTATTTACCTGGACAGCAACAAACAGACATTCCATGGTCCAAGCATATCCCCTGCGTTTGGTTATAGTCACGTTTCGGTAAGACTCCCAACCATAAATGCGTCCAATTAAATTTAATGAGCCGACGGTGGACAACCCCAGCTGAAATCATCCCACTTGAAAGTGGAAGTATGAAGAATAGGACCACTTCAGAAGAAAGGCGAGGAAAGAAGTGATCAGAAGAGGACAAGGAGACACCCTACACCCCTTGATAAAGTTGTTTGGTCCTAGTTGTACGACGTCATAAGGGCCATAGGCATTATTCAACCAATCACAAAATCGGAAATTTCAACCGCCCTACGGAAGTAATAATTTCAGTTTGTTCGTTTTCGCTACTGATATGTCAATTAAGGACGAAGTACAGTGCTCTTGTCATCATATAATTAGGAATAACTTTTTTGATGATTTAAGTGCTAAACTATAACATGGATAATGAATTATGTACAACTATGTCGTAAAATGTGCGAAGTGGATTCGTCCAAGGGGAGGCGCCGAATGGCGGTAAGTCGTTAAAAATCCACTAGGAAAAAATACCACTAGTGACGCTTATCATTTTATTTAAATGTACACGATCGATTTTTATAATTCTTTGGAGCAGTGCAATGGCACTGATTTTTGAAGTCATAGACAATATTTGGTCGATTATTTAAGCTACACACATTAGAGATACCAACGTGAATTAACCTTATCATTCCGCCATCCCTTCTCCAAAAATTAGTTCTGCGGCGTGATTAGAGAATTTTACAAAATGAGCTGAGGACGCTGTGAAAGTGTCAGGGTTTTCGCCAGTCTACACCACTCAGTGTTGTTGATCAGTCTACACCAGTCGGTGTTTTCACCACTCTACGCCAGTCAGTGTTCTTGATCAGTCTACAGTGAGTGGGTGTTTGACAGTCTTGGAGAGAATGTTATAGTTAATTGTACACTCATTCCTACAGAAGTCATCACTGTGTTACGACTTACAGTCAGTTAGCCTTCAGATATGATTTTTCTATTAGCGGGATTTGCCCGTTATTCGGTCTCAGTCGCTTCGCAACGATATTAACTTCGCGTAGGAAGAGAGGAGGAAATATGCCATGATTTCCGCGGAACAGTGCCTTCCAAAGGGTCTGACTTGACGAACATTTGTAAGTGGTAATCCATAAACTCTAATCGGACTGGCATTATTGGAAAAGTAATGTGGGATGAAGTAATATAATTAATTTTACAAATTCAAAAAATGCTGATCTTTAAAGGTAGCTTATTGTCAGAGAAGCGGCCACAATGATATAGCGTTTGATAAAATTGAATAAGGAAGGAAGCAGTTGAAAGACAGTACGGGTAAACTAATTAACGCCACGGTTTGTACAAGATAAGGGTAGCCGGCAGCCAGCCATGCTGTAACCTGACAAACCCCGGTCAGATATTATTATTATTATTATTATTATTATTGTCATTATTATTATTATTATTATTATTATTATTATTATTATTATTATTATTATTATTTATTCATGTGTATATTTCATTTATGTGTGTATTTAGCCGTCGCGGCTTAGTAACTATTTTTGGAACTCTCGTTATTATGGATACTCTCTATATTTTATTTGAGACTAGTGTGTTTCGATCACTCAGTTTATCTCCCGGTTGTGTACGTGACGAGTCTCCGAGCGGGGGTTTACGTGTTGACGGAGCTGAGGTGGAAAATTCCAGGAACTGGGCTATTTTAAGATGCTGTTGTGTTGGCTTGGGCTAGTGTGGTGCAAGCACGCGTTGAGAGTTGGAAGTTGCAGCTTGCAGTGTGCAGATGTGATACTGGTGGTAATCGGAGAGGTGTTTTGTACGAGTTGTGGGAAGATGTCCCATGCCATGTTGGGAGTTCGAGATCTGCTGTTGAAGGAACCAGGGAGAAAGATGCTGAAGTGTAACAACATTCTATGGTTATGAATGTTAGCCATATATAATTCTACGGAGAGTCTACGTAAGGTAACGTGTTGGGCCTTTTCAAACTATACCAACGCCCTCAGCAAAGTGGAGTCCATTATTGAAAAATGAGTCATGACTGCGTGTGAATATTTTGCGTTGCGGAATAAACTGAGTACCAGTTATTGAGAGAGAGTTATTTCATAAATTAAGACATTTATTATTTATATCAATATTCTCTTTATCTTGTTATATATGCTCAAGGGTGTATCACGACGAGCTCTGCTCGGATTTCTAGGTAAATACAGGTTTAATTGACTAAGTATATTGTATGAGATTAATATATATTCTGTTTAATTTCTATGGGTGGGGGAAATTACCAGATGGACTCCTTTTCCAATATTAATTTTTTAGGTATCAAGTGATTCAGATCTCCTTGTCACAAGGCAACGACCCTGAAGATGAGTTTCAACAGCCGGCAAAGTTTAAGAATTATTTATTTGTATATTTATGGCTCTCAAATTCCATTAGTCATTATTATTTATATTTATATTTAATAGAAAGATTTCAATGTCGCTAGCAACGTGGGGCAAGACTGATCTGAGTCACGATAGGGTATGCACACAGAAATGGTATAGTTGCTCTCAGATTTCATGATATGTACAGTTGTTGTGGAGATTTCTTGTTCGCTGTGGAGTGTATAATATGTCTTGTGGAAATTTTGCGTATCTGGGAAACGCAAGGTGATGAGTTGGACGAGAGAAAATATTAATCTGTTAAAATTAAGAAATAGGAGTGTGGAAAGGAAAGTGCATATTAATTGTAGTACAGGGGGAGCAAACTATACCGTTGACATGATTAATTCAGAGAGTGAAGCCACAATGGGCGATAATAATTTAAATGTTGTGTTAGATTCGATGGTAACCGGGGACAATGCTTCATCATCTCTATCAGAGCAGAGTAGCGATAATAGTGACCAGCAGCTAGACCAATTAGTTCATATTTTGAGTGAATTTACTAATAAACTTGAAAGTAAACTTAGAGAGCAGAATGATGAGTTAACACAGAAACTTGAAAGTAAACTTGAGGATAATAATCAGAAAATGGAAATTAATGTTGCTAAAATTGAAAAACAAGTTCAGGAAATTAGTGATAGGATGGATAATCAAGTAAAGAGGTTAAGTGAGAAAGTCGATTCAGGTATTATGGAGATGAGGAAGGAATTAAACTATCAATGTGTAGAAATTAATGGTAAATTGTCTGAGCATGATAGGCAAATTGAAGAAATTAGGGGTATATCTGAATCAAATAAAAGTGAATTTAACCGAGTAATTTGTAACGTTGCTAATAATCTTGAAGCTAAACTTGTTGAAAATAATTCTAAATGTCAGGATAAAAGTTTAGATAACTTTAACAGTATTCACAATGTGATAAGTAAACAAGGTGTAATTGAACATCAGGTCAGAGAGAACGCTAGTCATATTGATGTATGGAAGGCAGATGTATTACAGAGGGTTGACGAAAAGATTCAATCAGTCAGGTCCTCAGGTGATGTTCAGAGTTCTAGCATACAAAGGCATATTATTAAGGAAATTGAGCTGCCTAAGTTTAATGGTAAGCAGTTTAACCCTCTGGAATTTCTCAAGGTAGTGGAGAAACGTTTTACTAGGAGCTTGGAAGAAGGTGTGTTAGAGTGGGACTTGGTAGATGATATGTTAGCAAGTGCGTTTACGGGTGAAGCTAGGAGTTGGTATGATGTTTATAGAGGTCATATTAAGGGTTTAAGGGGATTCAGGGAGTTGTTTATGGATAAGTTTTGGGATGAGGAGATTCAGGGTAGGGAAAGAGATAGGATTATGGCTGGGAAGTATAAGGGTAATGAGGGTATTTCTCGTACGGAGTATTTTCTTGTGCACGTGGCTATTAGTCAGAACTTAGAAGAGAGTTTGCCAGAGCAGGATATTGTTAGGAGGATGGCTAGACATTTTAATGAAGATATTCAGTTGGCCATGTGCATCCAGCAGGTTAAGACCATTAAGGGAATGGAAGGGCTGTTGCAACGTTTCGATTCTTTGGGTAGGCAGGTAGGACATATGAGTGTGGTGGAAAATAATCACAGGAGAGGAGTAGCATTTGAAAGTAATCGTAGGAATGGGAATGACTATAGCAGAAGGGATCAGGGTAATGGGAATAGGCAGGAAGAAACCAGGATTAATTTCAGGAATCAAGTTAGTAGGAATTTTAATTCTAGTAATCAGTCTAGGGATTTGAATGATAGGGGGAGAAGGGATGAGAGAGGTAATAATAGTGGTAATCAGCAGAATCAGAATTTAAACTCCAACGGGATGTCCTAAATAGGTCCGTTAGGAGATCCCCACTTGATGTGCAAATCCATGTTATCAGGGAGGCTTTTGAGATTGATGTTGGTAAGGATTTGTTGTGTGACCAGGATAGTGCTAAGGAAGGTGGTTCGTCTGAATTATTGATCAACCCAGCTATGGAGGCTACCATATGGGGTGTGAAGGAGAAATTGCTTGTAGACTCGGGGAGTCATAAGTCTTGTGTAAATTTTAAATTTTGTGAGGAAGCTCGTCGCAGAGGTGAGATTATTGAGGAGATTCCTGTGAGGAACACATTTATTATCACAGCAGCTGGTGCTAAGAGTAATCGTATTCGTAGTCAGGTTATTGTTCCTATTGAGGTTGGTGGTCAGACCATGTTGCAATGTTGTCTTGTTGTGCCTAATCTGGTATATTCCGTTATACTGGGGAATGACTGGCTATCTGAAACCAAGTGTGTGATTTACTATGATACTGTTGTTTTGAAATTTCTTGTTGGTGAAGAACGTAAACCGATTAAGCTTAATTATCAGGTGGATAGGAGTAGTTTTGTGCTTCATTGTAGTCATATTCAGGTTATTGAGGAAATTGTTGAGGATGAAGTCGATGTTAAAGTTAATAATGCAAGTATCAGAATTAATGACAGTATGGTATCGGAAAGTCAGGATTTGGTCAGTGAGGTGGAGAAAGCGGTGCGACAGACATGCCTGGAGGAGCAGCAGAAGAGGGAACTTTTGAATGTTTTGATGGAGAACAAGGAGGTGTTCTCTGGTGAATTAGGGTGTACTACTGTGTACGAACACTCATTCGATATTTTAGATAGGTCTAGTTTTAATAGTCCTAGATATCCGATTCCTCATGCTCATGCTCTGGCGATACAGGAGTATGACCCTAAAGTTGTTCATGTTAAGGGTACTGATAATGTGTTAGCTGACTATTTGAGTCGGAATATTTCTGTGACAGCTGATGAGGTCAGCACTGATTTTAGTGAGAATATCTTGGTATGTGCTGATAAGTATGACGAATGTAGAGAGGAGAGAAGGAAACTCTCGAAGATGAAATTGGAACAGGGACAGGATGAGGAGTTGTGTGATATTTTATTTGAGTTAGAGGCTGCTGAGCCTGACACTATTGTGGAAAAAGGGAATATGAGGTATAAACTTCTGAGTGGTTTAGTAGCTCGCATATGTCATAAGGATGTATGGAGGGTTGTAGTGCCTCAAGCCTTGCGGAAAGACATGATTTGGTATTTCCATAAGGAATTAGGTCACTTTGGTGCGGAGAAGGTATTATGTGCAATTCAGTATCACTTTGTGTGGCGCAATATGGGTAGACAAGTCCGTCAGACTTTGGCTACTTGCGATGTGTGTCAGAAGTGTAAACACCCAAATAGGTATATGCACGGGCCGAGGCAGGCTGTGATAACCGAGGATATAGGTGAGTTACTGTGTGTGGTTATCTATGGACCGTTGGTTCAGTCTAGGTATGGCTACCGATATATATTTGTAATACTTGACTCGTTCTCTAAATTTGTTAAATTATACCCACTTCGGAAGGCTTCTGCTAGAGGATGTGCCAATGCAGTGAGTAAGTATTGCGAGGAATTCGGTAACTCTAGGAGGATCCTATCCGATCACGGCTCACAGTTCACTTCGAACATCTGGAAGAAGACTCTACAGGACAGAGGTATTCAGGTAACATATTCGTCTATAAGGTTTCCTTGTGGAAACATGTCTGAGAGAGTCATGAGGGAACTTGGACGGATGTTTAGGACCTATGTAAGTCATAATCATAGCTCTTGGTATGAACATTTAAGTAGGATGGAAAATTGGCTCAATGTCACAAGACATGAGAGTACTGGTCTTACACCCATTGAGGTGCACTTTGGGAGAAAGCCTGATTTTGAGTTGGCCAAGATATTGAGGTTGGAGAGCGTGGAGGAGGTTCCTCAGGAACTATTTGTACAGCTTGCTAGGGAGAAGCTGGTTAAGTCTGGTCAGAAACGTGCTAGGATAGTTCAGAATAGGTGCTCTGATAGTTTAGAGGTAGGAGATGAAGTATTGTTGCGAGTGCCTCACCCATCTAACGCTGAGGATAAGACCATGTCTAAGTTTTTTCAATTGTTTAAGGGTCCTTTTATTGTTGCGAGAAGGATAGGGAGGTGTGCATATTCCTTAATTGATGCTAATAGAAATGTATTGGAACTTATAATGTGTTCAATTTGAGGAGATACCATCGGGATCCCTAATGTTGTATATTGTATATTTGATGGGTAGTTTGAGGAGCTGTCCTTGGGCCATCAGCCACCTGATTTGTGTTGTTTTGCCAACATTTGCATCTGTTGGAAAACAAAGGGGGAGTATTGTAACCTGACAAACCCCGGTCAGATATTATTATTATTATTATTGTCATTATTATTATTATTATTATTATTATTATTATTATTATTATTATTATTATTATTATTTATTCATGTGTATATTTCATTTATGTGTGTATTTAGCCGTCGCGGCTTAGTAACTCTTTTTGGAACTCTCGTTATTATGGATACTCTCTATATTTTATTTGGGACTAGTGTGTTTCGATCACTCAGTTTATCTCCCGGTTGTGTACGTGACGAGTCTCCGAGCGGGGGTTTACGTGTTGACGGAGCTGAGGTGGAAAATTCCAGGAACTGGGCTATTTTAAGATGCTGTTGTGTTGGCTTGGGCTAGTGTGGTGCAAGCACGCGTTGAGAGTTGGAAGTTGCAGCTTGCAGTGTGCAGATGTGATACTGGTGGTAATCGGAGAGGTGTTTTGTACGAGTTGTGGGAAGATGTCCCATGCCATGTTGGGAGTTCGAGATCTGCTGTTGAAGGAACCAGGGAGAAAGATGCTGAAGTGTAACAACATTCTATGGTTATGAATGTTAGCCATATATAATTCTACGGAGAGTCTACGTAAGGTAACGTGTTGGGCCTTTTCAAACTATACCAACGCCCTCAGCAAAGTGGAGTCCATTATTGAAAAATGAGTCATGACTGCGTGTGAATATTTTGCGTTGCGGAATAAACTGAGTACCAGTTATTGAGAGAGAGTTATTTCATAAATTAAGACATTTATTATTTATATCAATATTCTCTTTATCTTGTTATATATGCTCAAGGGTGTATCACGACGAGCTCTGCTCGGATTTCTAGGTAAATACAGGTTTAATTGACTAAGTATATTGTATGAGATTAATATATATTCTGTTTAATTTCTATGGGTGGGGGAAATTACCAGATGGACTCCTTTTCCAATATTAATTTTTTAGGTATCAAGTGATTCAGATCTCCTTGTCACAAGGCAACGACCCTGAAGATGAGTTTCAACAGCCGGCAAAGTTTAAGAATTATTTATTTGTATATTTATGGCTCTCAAATTCCATTAGTCATTATTATTTATATTTATATTTAATAGAAAGATTTCAATGCACATAGCGGCAAGCGGACACGGTCAAAGACACATTCCAAAGTTTGAGAGAAAGGGGTAAATGACCACTAGTCCTGTTTACAGACGACAAGACTCGGAAGCTGCAGAAGGGAGGAGATGTCTGAACAGCTGACCGATAAAGAATAATCTTGGTTAGGTGAATCGCTTTAATCCAGATACAAACATGGGTCTTAATCTAATAGTATAAATTTTTATTTGTGTAAGTACTCCGTACCGTACAATAAGCGTCAAGATAAGGTGTAAAAGAAATTATTGCGTGTGATCTGTGAATTAAAAATTCATTCCATCCGTGTGTGCTATTGGTCATAAACATTATCACGATCTCCGTCATGGAATAACTTCTCCATGGAAGCGAGGGCATACAGAATGCTGTAGGAGCCAATGATCCCTTAATAAGGTAAGGGGAATGTTGAATTTATTATTTTTGTATGACGGTGAGCAAAGCATTTCTAGAGCCATTTTAGTGATTTAAACGAGAGAGCAAATTTAACGAAAATTCCAGTTTCGACCATCAAACTTAAATTTTACTTGACAAAATTACTACCTATAAATCGTAGACTTTCTGGGAAATGACGATTGGAAATTCTACTTATAGTTATACTTTTATCATTATGGCTAGAGTTAATTATAATACTATTCTTGCTAGAGATTTTCCGAGAGAGCCGAATGCCATAATTCATCTCGCAGGAAATGTGGTAAAATTCCGTAGAGATGGAGGAAGTGAAAGTATCATGCTTAATCCGGAAGCTAATGATGAGGAAGGGACAGATTATGTCACATTGGAAGAGTGTAATTACATTTCGGGAGCTGGATACGCAGACCATAAAATAAATAATCCAAATTATGAGGAATATATGAAGATATCTTTGCCATGGAAGTAATTGAAGACATTGAGCAATGACAAAGTAGTGAAATTAAAGGCAATAAAGAACAGGGGGATAAGCTACGAGCCATTCCTATTAAATATCAAGCAGTATTGGACTCAAAAGTAGGCATGATACCTAACTTCACTTATGCCCTGAATGTTTTTGATTGGCAACCTTTTAAACATAAGCCATATCCTGTACCTAAAAACACTATCAGGAATTTCGAAAAATGGAGGAAAACGGCTTAATTTCAAAGCTCACAACACCATTTGTTAATAGCTTAGTAACTGTAAAGTAAGCAGACAATTGATTAAGAATATGCCTTGATGCACGGCAATTAAACGAAAAATTTCCCGGAGAATGAACAGGCACCTCCTTGTAAGGACGTAATACGTCGTTTTAAGGATATGAATATATTCACAGGAATGGATTTAACTTCTTCATTTCACCACATACTGCTTCACGAGAAATCCAAATTACTAACAGGTTTAATGTTCGATCAGCAGACATACGTATTCGAAAGATTATCTTTCGGACTCCAAATCGAGCGCTGCATTGATACCGCACTCGATAGCAAATTAACAGATGAAGTCAAAGCAGTTGCTACGGTGTTTATTGACGACATGATAATTGCGAGTAAGACGTTTGAAGAAAACCACAATTTACGCCTATTTTTCCAGAATTGAATTGATACCGGTTTTAAAGTCATCATCAAAAACTCACATTTCAGTCAACCTGAAATTTTATTCCTGAGGCACGTGACAGATGGTTAAGATGTTCGGCCAAACCCAGTAAAGCTCGAGGCAATAAGTAAAATGTCCTAGACCTACAAAAATTTAACACATTACTCGGTATGTGTCAATTTTTCGCGAACCATTGTCCTAACTTTGCCGAAGTAGTTGCTCCACTACAAGACCTATTTCAGAAAAACAATAGGTGGAAGTGATCCCAGGAAAGTGAATTATCATTCCGAAACACGAAAGAATTATTAACCAGGAGTATAAAACTTGGATATCCTGATTTTGATATGCCATTCATCCTCCAGACAGACGCATCGAAATTAGGCATCGGTGCTGTCCTATTTCAAAAACAGGAAAACTAAACCGAAACCCACAATTATTTGGGTTCCTTTAGTAGAAAATTAACGTCACACGAGCGCAAATATACAACCACGGGGCTAGAAATTCTAGCAATAGTTCAAGCTCTACAACAATGGCATAAAACCATTTATGGATTCCCAGTAATCATCCGGACTGATCACAAAGCTTTAAAGTTTTTGCTATAAACAGCTATTTAAACTGACCTGATAACGCGGCGTTCATTATTTGTACAACATTTTAACTTAAAAATTGAACATTGTGCAGGAAAGGCAAACATCCTCGCCGAAAACCTAAGCAGGAACCCAAACGTTGAAGAAGAGCATGTGAATTATGTGGATCTTGTACAAGAAGATAGAGATGTTCGGTTACGACTAAACCAGATACTCAGATTCTAGCAGGCTGACCCAACTCTTCAAACGCTGATTGATTACTTTCAAGGTATAATTCAACAAGGTGATCCTCAATATGATGAAATTCTCAAACTATCTGAAGAGTATAGTTTTCTTAATAACTAATTGTTAAAATATGCAAATAAGTATCACAATTTAAAAGTTTTAATTCCTGCAGAACTGCAAAGCGAAGTAACATAACACGTTAATCGTATTACCGGTGACGGAGATATTGATAAGACCGTAGCCACTATCCATGAGACTTTCATTTGGAAAAATTTGAGACAATCTGTCAGAGACGCCATCAACCGATGCGAGACATACCAGAGAAAGAAGTCGAACCCATACCTCAGGTAGCGCCCTACCCTAAGCACTCCATTATATGACACACAACTTCGTGAAGAAATATATGTGAATTGTACCTTAAAATCCTTTTAGAAGAGAGATGTGTTCATTACCAATGCCAGGGACCCACCAACCCGCCCAAAATGTATGTTTACTTTTATAACACAACGAAAGTTTTCAAGCTCCATCGACCATTACCCGGCCAGCTAAGAGCACGGCCATTGGCCGGCATGACGTCATTCCCATAATTCGTAACTCGCTGGTTCCGTTACCAATAAAAACGCAGCAAGCAACAAGCCAAGAAATACACGTAATTTAGTAGCTGTAACCTACCTTTCCAAATCAAGGCCAACACTGTCATGAGAACAGTAGCCCCCTTCCACACTCCCTTCGAGAGGCTCTTAACTATCGCCGCGGCGCATACTGCCCGCACGGCAAGAAAAAAGAGTTATTTAGTAGCTGTAACCTATCATTGCAAATCCAGGCCAAGTTCTGTCATGAGAACAGTGGCCCCCTTCGGGGGCCACACTCCCTTTGAGGCCCTCTTAATTATCACCACGGCGCATAATGCCCGCACGGCAAGAAGAAAGTAATTTAGTGGTTGTAACTTAATAACAAATTACGCAACAGTCCGCTGGACATTTCCTTAATAGTTGGCAACAGTTCGCAGGTAGTAAATGACGCCCCTATCGGCAATCCCGTGAGCTAAAAATAAAATAGCATCACCGGCCGCCGAGCTTCCGTGTACAGAAAGCTGAGTGACTGGAGTGACTACACCAGGGCTATGCCATACCTCATCAAGCAGACGCCAACATCAATAGTACCATCGGCATCCCGAGAGTTATGAGCGGTGGATATTTTTTGAAAAAATCCGAAATCCTGCAGAGCTAATCAATCCATATTAGTTCAAATGGGCGTATTTTCGAAATACACTACACTTTCTCCCATGCAGAAATCCAAAGCTAAATAAGTGCTAAGATACCTCAGAAGGGAAATAATTCCAGCCATGGGAAAACCTGAGAAATTATTAACGGATCACGGCTAACAGTTTACCTCTTTACAGTTAAATACAGGTCTTCATCAATTAGCAATACAGCATGTTCTGAGCTCAATACGTCATCCTTAATCGAACCCGGCAGAATGAGTAATGAGGGTTATTTCTGAGTTCAATCGGATCTATATTCCAGTGCAGCATTGGCGATGGGTCGATACTCTACTTACAATCACCGAATGTATAAATAACACAGTTCATGGGTCCACTGGAAAGGTGCCGTCTGTGATACCCATAACCAGTACCAAGCGAGGCCTTGGCATCCAGTTATGAATTATCCGGCAGAGCCACGACCTTCAAAAGGAACATGCAATCAACAGGTAGCTGATCATCTAAGAAAACAAGCCGACCGCAGATTAAGACTGGTGAGAGGAAATGAATTTCACAGACGCCTACGGGTAGGTGAAACTGTTTTAATAAGGCGCCTTGCTATCACTGTTCCTGCTATGAGGTGTTATGCAAAGTTTGCACCACTCTACATAGGCCCATATCGCATTGTCCAATCCACGAATAACAATGCATATAAAATAAGAAGCCTATATGGAGGCAAGGAAATTATATTCAAAGCCGCCAATCTCAAATTGCATCGACCACCATCCGGAGCAGCTCAAGTGAACTTAGTGGAAAAACTAGGGAACATAACCACGGTGGAAGCAGACTCAGAAGAGGATGACCCATGCACTGAGGTTGAAGAAGAAGAATAAAATTATGATGATGCAGAGGAGTTACCAGGTTCGCCAACGGAAGAAGCTGAACATCTAGAGAAAAGACAAACTCAAGGTCTAACGGATGCATGTCCAGAATGTGAGCACGTGCCAACAGAGATTAAAGAGATAGTGCAACAGATCGTATTTGATTTACTGGCAGAGAACAAACATTTAGCGGAAGAAATAAGGCAGCAACTTCGACAGTGACAAAAATATTCTAAATAATAAACCGCGACATTCAGTATAAATTTGTTTATGGATGCAAATGCAACCAGAAGTTTTTCGGAGAAATCTTCCGCTATATTGTGAAATTTCCGCCTTTGAGGGGGCATTACACCAATAAGGCAAATGGGCTCAAGAGTAAATTACTCAATTTATCAGATTTGGATATATAAATACTGCATACAGCGAATTCAGTAAAGGTATTTCTCTGGACAGGAACAAAAAGATATTCCATGACCCAAGTATAACCCCTGCGTTTGGTTATAGTCACGTTTCGGTAAAAGTCAAAACCATAAATACCTCCAATAAAATTTAATGAGCCTACTGTGGACAACTCTAGTTGAAATCTTCCCACGTGAAAGAGGAAGTACGAACAATAAGTCCAACCCTAATAGAAAGACGAGGAAAGAAGTGAACAGAAGGGGGCAGAGAGGCACGCCAAACCAGTTGATAAAGTGGTTTGGTCCTAGATGCATGACGTCATGAAGGCCCTGGGCATTATTTAACTAATCACGAAATCGGAAATTTCAACCGCTCTATGGAAGAAATAATCTCAGTTCGTTTTCGCTACCGAGATTTGAATTAAGGACGAAATAGAGTGCTCGTGTGATTATTTATGTGCTAAATTATAACATGGATAACTAATTATGGGTGGCTACGTCGTAAAAATGTGCGAAGTGGATTCGTCCAAGAAAAGGCGCCGGATGGTGGTAAGTCGTTATAAATCCACTAGGAGAAATAACACCAGTGGCGAACAGTGCACGAACAATTTTTTTAATTCTTTGGAGCAGTGGAATGGCACCAATTTTTGGAGTCATCGACAATAATTGGTTGATTAATTACAGAGATTAGAGATATCAATGTGAATTTACTTTATCATTCCGCCATCCCCTATCCAAAAGTTAGCTCTGGGGCGTCGTTTGAGAATTTTACAAAGTGAGCCGTGGACGCCCTGAAAATGTCAGCGTTTTCACCAGTCTACACCAGTCAGCGTTGTTGATCAGTCTACACTACAGTGACTCTATATGTACAGTGTGGCCAACGAGTGCTTCATTCTGATTGGCTCCGCCATGTTTAGCCAAATGTCCCGTCAGCTCATTTAAATGTATGTATTCCGCACAGGGTAAGACCACACTTCATGCAGTTTCAGCGAAAACAGGCTACTTATTTTAACTTTAATACTACAGAAAATATGTTTTTATTGAACACGGGGGATTATTTAGTATTATTAGTTTCGAAATTTATGTGCATTTACGTATTTCTGAGGTCTGATATTGAAAGAAAATTACGCCGGGCTGTTGTGCTTATAGGTGCAAAAACAGATACGGAAAGTATTTTAAAATGAATTTGGACTATTACTTGTTTTCGGCTTTGAAAGTAGCACGTTATAAGACGCTCCCAGCAACGATTAGAGTTGTCTCATGCATTAAAATGGTAACAATAATAACAAAATGGGTTCGTAATTTTATGGAGGCAAAGGCAGTAAACGTCAGATTTCTCCGTTAATACTCGCCGTATTGAAAACCTGTATATAACTAAAGATGTTTAGAATATAATTTCTGAGCTTTTACGTTTTTAGCGATTTTACCTTGTATGGAAAATAACCGATTTTCACGATTATATTATTTTTCACAAATTCCCTAATATCCCCGACAATCTAAAACTTGTTCATAAGAAAAATTACATTAAAGATCACCCGCGATCATGTATGTCTCATTCATTTTCATCGCATCAGCTATCATCTTTATTCCTTTCTTAATCTGTTTTCCCTCCAGGGTTTTCCCTTGGACTCAGAGAGGGATTTCATCTATACCGCCTCAACGGCAGTGTCCTGGAGCGTGAGACTTAGGGCCTTATAGAGGGATGGGAAGATTGGAAGGGATAGGCAAGGAAAAGGGAAGCACCGCCGTGTCCTTAAGTTATGTACCATCCCGGTAAATGGAGGAAAGTGGGAAATCACGGACAACCACTTTGAGGATGGCCGAGGTGGGAATCGGAACCACCTCTACTCAGCAGACCTCCCGAAGCTTAATGGACCCGGTTCCAGATTTCGTACCACTTCTCAAATTTCGTGGCAGAGCCGGAAATCCAACCCGGTCCTCCGGGGGTGGCAGCTAATCATGCTAACCACTACATGAGCTATCATGATGGATGTATGTGTATGTTTAGTCCTCAGCCCGAAGGCTGGTTGGATCCTCAACAGTTCCGCCATCAGCTGTCATAGATGGCCTAGGCATCACTGAAGAGGCGTACTAGGAAAACGAGGAGTGAGGTAGTTCCCCGTTGCTTTCCTCACCGAGCCAGAAGTTGCTATTACATATCAGTCTGCCAAGCCCACTGAAATGCATGCACTAACTGACCCTATGAGCAATATTTTCACACCATTCATAGCAGGGACTGGCTGCAAAAGGAATGTCATTACTAGCATCACTCATACCTCAGTCACTTTCATTTTGTCCAAGCCAAGGATAAAGCTGAGACAGATCAATGAAAGTAACAAAATTGCTCTAGCCCATACCAGAAGACATAGTGCACTGTCAACACTAGGTCCTGCCAGCAAAGGCACATGATGGATATATTCTCGAATTCAAGTTTTTATGACTATTCATATCTTAAAGGCCGTGGTTATAAATGCCACCTACATCAACTTGAATTTTCTCATGCATTATAATGATAACAATAATATACCGACTCCGTGGATGGATGGTCAGCGTACTGTCCTTGGGTTCAGAGGGCGCGGGTTCGATTCCCGGCCGGGTGGGGTATTTTAATAACACAGGCTTGGGGACTGGTTGCTTGTGTTTGTCCCAACACTCTGCTTTCCATATTCAGACAACACACCACACTGGAAACCGCCACAGAAACTGGCAATCGTGATTAAATCCCTCCATATCCGATTGGCGTCAAGAAGGGCATACGGCCGTTCGACAGGGCCAAATCCACATGCGTGACGCAGTTCGCTCCCACAACCCCACAGTTGTGGGAAGAGCGGTAGAAAAATAAACACAGAATTATTAACAGTAATACAAATTTACAGTATTAGCAAAACCGAGAGTAGAAAATAGAATGTTTAAAATACAGAGGATATCTACCAGTACTAACCGATCCGGGGCACAGAATTAGTGGCACATCACGGGAATGGAACCGGGAATGTGATCGGTAACAGAATCCTGAATACAAGTATTCCAGGATCAGGATAACTGCTTGATTTCACCGAGCAACAAGTAGTATTTTCTCAAACTATATTGTATAGCGATACCAATATTTAATTGCTCATTGAGGGGATCGAACCGTAGCCGCCATTAACATAGCTTTATACGCAACTACCCGGGGACCATGACAGTTACTTGTTTTCACCACTAAAGTGTAGCAGGTTTTCGTCATTATTTATATTAGTACCAGGAGTAAATGGTACAATATGTTTTGTTATAATTACTATGTTAACATAAAACATGGAATACGGTAATGTTAATTTTAAATTTAAATGTAGGCTAACTTTACAGTCATTACATACATTATTTAAAACAATGACTATACTATTTTATGCCACATGTATTATAACATAAATGTTATCATAGGCCAAGCCGCCAACACAGAATTTCGAACAAATAATTGTGACATTTATACGACGAGTAAATCTAAATTCTGAAGTCTTACACCAGGTATTAGTCAGACTCTGAATATAAAAGTACTGATAGGCCTATATACACAGAGTATAAGCAAAATAAATAACATCTTAAAATATTGAACTAGTCTATTCTTTATTGAAACAATAATAATATCACTCTCCATCTATCAATTGATTGAGTACTTGGCTAAATCATGACGGCTGGACTGGACTTGGCCACACTGTACATATAGAGTCACTGTAATCTACACCAGTCAGCGTTTCCACCACTACACCAGTCAGTGTTTTGATCAGTCTAGAGTGAGTGGGTGTTTGACAGTTTTGGAGAGAACGTTACAGTTAGTTGTACTCATTCTTACAGGCAGTCATCACTATGTTACGGCTTACAGTCAGTTAGCTTTCATATATGATTTTTCTGTTAATGGGATTTGCCCGTTATTCGGTATCAGTCGCTTCGCAATGATATTAACATCGTGGGGGAGGAGAGGAGGAAATATGCCAAGATTTCCGTGGATTTCCAACGGGTCCGCCTTGACGAACATTTGTAAGTGGTACTTCATTAACTCTAATCACAGCTGCATTATTGGAAAAGTAATGTGGGATGAAGTCATATAATTAATTTTACAAACTCAAAAAATGCTGAACACTGAAGGTAGCTTGTTGTCAGAGCAGCGTGCACAATGATCTAGCGTTCGATAAAATTAAATAATGAAGGAAACAGTTTTAAGACAGTACGGGTAAGCTCATTAACGTCACAGTTTGTACAAGAAAGATAAGTGTGGCTGGCAGCCAGCCATGCACATAGCGGCAAGCTGTCACGGACAAGGGCACATTCCAAATTTCAAATTTCGAGAGAAAGAGATAGATGATCACTAGTCCTGTTTACAAACAGACGACAAGAGCCGGATGTGCAGAAGGAAGGAGAAGTCTGAACAGCTGACCGGTAAGAATAATCTTGGTTGGGTGAACCACATTATTCCAGATCCAAACTTGGGTCATAATCTAACTGAATAAATTTTTATTTGTGTAAGTACTCTGCACCATACAATAAGCGTCAAGATAAGGTGTGAAAGAAATTATTGCATGTGATCTGTAAATTAAAAATGCATTCCATCCGTGTGGGCTACTGGTCATATAACATTATCACGATCTCCGTCATGGAATAACTTCGCATTGGAAGTGAGGGCCTACAGAATGCAGTAGGAGCAAACGATCCTTTAATAAGGTAAAGGAAATGTAGAATTTATTATTTTTGTATGACGGTGAGTTACAGAGTTATAGTTATAGAGTAGAAATTGAATTCACGTACCTAATAATAATAACATTTATAACTTTATAATTTTTCCGAGTTTTCAGCAGTCAGGTTTTAGGATAAGGATTTGAATATTTTTATCTCGCATCCTGAATGAGATAAATTTTGAGAATTTCGGTGGCAATTTTGATATTTTTGCTTATAATCTGAGATGTCCGACGTCTACCAGAATAAATGTAACAGTCATTCTTTCGCAGGAGAGTTACCACAATAATAATAATGATAAATTTATTTTTGAATGTATAACGAACTCAGCTGAGGTAGCGTATGATCGTCAAGTAGTAAAGTATATAATTGTATATTTGAATATAATGATATTAATGATCATATATCAGAATTTAAAAGGATTGATTTGTAATTTATCCGCGAGTTTGTGTTGTAGAACCGAAAATCTATTGCGTAGGCAATCATATTTTAAATACAGAAATAGTAATTCCGCATAGGTAAATATGAATCCATTGCTAATTTGCAGGAGAGAATAATAATTGAGAGCACAAAATGATATCACTTGCCGAGTTAATAGATGGAATAGGAAAATACAGGCTGGAAAGGCCACGGCTTGAAGAAAATAAGAGATAATCGTCTTGGAGGTACAGAAGACGACATGTTAATATAATATAATTCACTCGATGAATCGGAGCTCAAATCTATATGGATTAATATGAAATTGAAATATTAAGTGGTGTTGATTACACCAGTAATTATAAAATAAGAATTTATTGCAGCCAGATGGCCATTTAATGGGATACAACAATAGGTTTCAAGGTTACAAAGTATGCATGAAATTGTCACACTACATACTGCGATTCACAGATGCTCGAGGCGGTTTAGTCTTTGCTATAGTCAACTATGCTCTTTTCCCTTTTACTGCACAATGTTATGTGGTATTTGTCGCATGGGTTCTCACACAGAGAACATATACATTCTTTGTTCGGTTCATGATATTTTACGTTTTTGCTAATTTTGTGATGGTAGCCGTGTACGGCGAGTGTAGTGATTACGTTTCTAAGTTCCTGATTTTCCTGTGTCCATCGTTTATCGGTCATTGCTTCCGTTGCGTAAAAATCCAGTGGTATGTCCTGTTGTTTCAGATGCTTCTGCTCAAGTACCTTCTCCATTTTCAGGGTAGATGGCAGGTGTAGTTTGAATCGGAGGTCTTCTATATAGAAAGGTTCCCTTGCTAATTCATAGATTAGTATATATCAGTAGATATATAATGCCGATACTGCCCCCAAGTACAAAACCCTATGCTTTTATATTGGAAAACACTATAGTCATAGAATATCGTAGTGTATTTGCTTCTATATTTTCCCCCATGTTCACGGAATGCGCATGGCTTTTAATTATTTTCCATTTCCAAGAATTGGTTAGCCTGCCCCTCTATATATATTTTGGTACTGAAACACCAGAAATTTTATAAAACCCCTGTCTCCTGTATATTTTATACTTAAAACCGCCTTTTTAAAGTATCATTTTTCCTAAGAAAAACAGGGTTTATTTTATTTCAAATGTTTTTTATAACTGGGGCAGACCCCATGCAGACGAGAGAGCGGTTTTTGGGTGTTTTTCCTAAGAAAAAATGTGCTTTTTACCCTAATTATGTTTCAAACCCGGGAGAAACAATGTTTTGTTACCCAAACTATTTTACAAAATTGGGGCAAGTCCCCGAATTATATAAATGATTTTCGCAATAGGGGAAGAAAAAATACTTTAAAAATATGTATTTGATAAATGGTATGCCTGCACAGTATGAAAACTGCTGAGCTGAGAGAAATAGACAAACAGCAGCAATTAAAATGTTTCACAAAATTGAGTCGGCCCAAATTAATAAGTCTCATCTATTCTAGTTTCCTTTTTCATTTCGCTAACGAAATGTTTGGTGGTCCAGAAGAAGAAGTTGAATTTTGTGAGACTTGTACGACTTGGAGTAAACTTGCCTACCGTTGCAATTTTTGTTCTCCCGCTGCGAATAATCCACACACCCATTTTGCATACCGATAGGAGAGAATGCACAATATTTTAGTTGACTTATTTCACACAAAGCAACTTCCAAGCCTCAGCAGTATAGATAAAATTTAAGAGGTGTTTGAAATTTTTAATAACTATTACAAAGACAAGGCGCTACCGTATACATTTTTTATTTCAAAAATAGACGAACTCTTGAACATTCAACCCAAAATAAAAGTTAATGACAAGTTGAAGAGGAATGAAAAACTGTGGGCAGAATTTTTAGCTATGAATCCCTTTGAAGATAAAAGAACTTGAAGAGTGCATGGAAAAGCAATTTAGGCATTTTTGCAAATGCACCAACTGGTGGGACGAATAAATTAAATTGATGAATATTTGTTGAAAATTATATTTTAAAATTCTTACTTAGAATTATTTTCTTTCTTGCGCCTTCTAAGAAATTCAACGAAAGAAGCAAAACATATCAACTCAAGAATTCTTTGTAGGTTTTTATTAATTTATGTTGCTTAGTATTTCTCTGTAACTAGTTTAAGATGAGCATCAAATATGAGATTTTTCTTTTCGTACCTGATTACATACGTGTGTGTGCTTGTGGTTTAGTTGCATTAAATATAGCGCACAAATTCATACCTATCTTTGCAGCAGTTGCAACATACGCTTACTCATGTTGATGACAAATAGGATACGATCGAATAAACTGTCGAGGACTGATGCCTACGTCTGAGTTCAGTTGAGTTATCCTTTTAAATCTGTAAACGTATCGTAAGCTTTCAAACATTTGTTAGGAGGATCAAGATTCCAAGATTCATCTGGAAATATTTAATCTCTACAGTTTTTCACAAATATGTTTTGCAAGCTGGACAAGGTCAAACAGAGATGAATCGAGAAATTGATTTTTCTTTCTGTTGGTTTGAGACACTACAAGCATAAATAAAGGCTGGTCAAACTCCATAGACTGTTACAAATCGGTATCTTTTGCGTATGGGCTCCATGTAAAACTTATTGTGCAATTACCTTCCCACTCACTCTCCTGGTAATCTATAAAGATTCCATCCAGCTTTCTGAAAGGGTATAGCATTTCTTTTGATTTTAATTGCAGCTTACCGTTATTGACAACGTTAGATTCTAGCCGAGCTTCATCACTTAAAGGGGAAGTGAGTTGATGCAATACTGCTGCGACGATACCGGGATGATCTAGAAACAAGATGGTGAATATTTTTGATAGTTACTGCAGACCACAGAAAAGCAGGGAAATTATCAATGAGCTTTACGTTCGATTGTCCTTCTTAATGTGAATGGTCGGTACCACTGGCGTGAGTAACATCGAAATTCATGGCTAGTTGGAATTTATTCTTTTCCCATCCATCGCCAACTTTGATTTATATTTCGGTGTCTTTATGTTGAACCATAAGGTTAGTTTAGTTCTTTCATTCGATGGGAATGAATGCCACTGATAGCTTTCAATTGTATCCATTTATAGAAAAGAACATATGACGTCATCTACATAACTCCTTCGTCAGGATCTACATTTTCAGAATTTATTAGATGATTTACGGTTAATTCTCCAAACATGATGACTTAATATGAATAGGCATGACTACTTCTCCAAGTTTAATCGGATTTAGCCCGCCGTCTTTTGGTACAATCTGCAGCACATCTTTTGCTTTAACTTTGATGGGAAGTGCAGTTACATCTGTTTTATTTTCTTTATCGTTGATGTGGACATCGAACAGTTCTTTTACTTGAGATGCCGAGTATACTCCAGGTACTCCAAGATGGCTTTTTGAAGCGATAACTCTTTTTCTGATCCAGCAATCGTACCAGGAAGTGTTAATGATAAAGGCAGTATCATATTTTAGTTCAGCGTTGACTTCTATCTTATCAAAAAACCTTTTTGTCGCTATCTACTAGCTTTCTACTCAGATTATGAATTTCATTGGTTAAAGGAGCCATTTCTCTTCTTGTAGAGTAATCTCGAAACTGTATCTCTATTTCATCTTTAGTGAAATAATTTTTCAGATCACGAGCTCCTTTGCTTGCACTTGATGATGCTAACTGTTTTTCTAAATATTCTTTGGTGACTACATCGCGTTTATCGATAGGTTCGACTACATTGACTAATCTTTTCTTGAGAAAATTAACTAGTTATCGTACGGCTTAAAAATTTTCGTGTGATTCTTACTTAGACTGTATAGCAGACTCTTAATTTTCGCATCCAGCTCATCTTTTGTCACACCAAACTTAACTCGAAGTTGGTTTCCAAAAATGTATAAGGCCATTTATTGTGTCTAAAATTTCACTCGGGTTATCGTGTCCTTCGGAAAACAGTTTAAGAACGCATAGGCACAAGTGACCACACATGTATTCGTCGTAATTTTGTAGTCTTTGTGCATAAACTAATAATTTTTCGGGTTTAAGATAATCAACTAATTCTTTGGGCACATTGCCACCGTAGGAATCGAATACAAATTTTTCATCACCTTTCTTGAAGTAGCAAATCCAGTGCGTACCAACATGATTAGAAGTATATAGTTTTACAATGCCTGATTCAATATTTTTATCCGGTTCATCCGGCAGCTCATCGATCATAAACACACCTCTAAAATTTTTAATCTTTAACTTTTTAACTAATTCTTCAATGTTAAAATTACTTATGGGACGTGGGTATTGTTTGATCAATTAATTTAGGATATCCGCGTCTGTTTATCTAAACATATCCCTCGGCCAGATATTTTTACAGCGCCTCAATCATTTTTTTCTAAACCGTACTTGACTAAAAGTGACCCAAGAATTGTTGGTGGATCGGATCCTTTTTTCTCCATAGCGAGATAATGCCTTTTTAGCTCTTCTAGTCCTGCGTCATCCTTTTATTTATTGTGTGCTGCGTTTACAGCTGTCGTAATCCCTCCAATTATTGAAACAAGAGCACCTGAAATTGCTGCTGCAATTCCTAAAAAATCCTCCTTCATGTTTATTCAAACCCGAACCCTCCTCCTTTTTGGTAAATATTCGTATATTTTTAAAGATAGGTATAACAAATGTTAGAAGTAAACTTCCACTTTTTTATCTGATCCTTTTTATTCTTTTTTCTGTACATCAATTAGGTAATCATCGAGAACATCAAAGTCCTTCAGCTCATCGTCAGAAAATTTTATAGAAACAGACTTGGGTTTAAATTTGCCACTCGGACAAGGCGCGAAGTTGATACTGAACGGTTTCATTTACAGACAATAAAAGTTGTTTACAGACCTAAACCATTTTGATCGACTTCGATACCAATACCTAACTTTCTTTTAGTGTACATTGCTGCGACAACGGCTGCTGAAGCTGCTCTTTCTTTCAAGTCTGAATCTTTATTTATCAAACTTTTTTGTCGCTTTTGGTAATTCTTTATCGGCTTCATGTCTATGTTCTAAATCTTTGTAAACACTGTACGCGATGTCATGAATTCTACAAGCTTCATCTAGAAGGCTTTTTCCTTTATCGCCATGCACTAATTGTTCATCTAACTTGGTCCAAGTGCCACAAAATTTGTAGCCAGGAATATACATTTCTGGAAGAGGTAAATGATTTAATGCCCAGTTTACTATTCCTTTGCCATGCTTTTCCGACTTCCAGAAAGTATAAGTAAGAACCGAAGAACCAATTTAGATACGGAATACCTCTAGGATGATTGACAATAAAGTCACTAAACTTATTAGTTAGCAATTGTGTGATTCCGACTTTCTCGTTTAAAAAATTATTACTGCCTGTATTTTCCTCTCCATGAATGACTACAAGTCAATCGATCAAATCTCGAACATCATTCATCCGAACATATTCTACCGGCATTTCTGTGTATTGCTTCACAAATCCTGTACCATTTTCTGGCGGAGTGCTAACAAACTTTGACCTCAATTTTTTCCTATACCTTTTTCTTCTTTTATTTTTTCCACAGGTATCTTAGAATATGCATCCATTTTCCTGCAGTAGACGATATTACTTTACCCGTATTCGGATCGTATTTTTCATGGACTAAATTTGTGTCTACTGAAATTTCTTTGTAGTTTTCTAAATCGTCTGTTGCCTACTCTTTGCTGAATGTATCATTTTCATTAACAGTGTTAAGAGAACTTTTGTTAATCTGTATTTTTTGCCAATGCTTTCAGAGGCAAAATCATCGTGATCGAAAATGACTCTCGAATCACCAATAAACCTTTCTTTTCCTACTGGCCTACATCCAAACATGAAATCGTTGGCATTGTTGAGGCTTTCTAGTAACTCAGGTCCTACGCTGACGAGATTAAGGTTATCCTTCAAAACACCTTCTTAACCAATCTATTCCTTTCTTGCTTTTTAACTTGTTCCAAAAGGGGCTCTAAGCTACTTCTTGTTGGAGAATAGATCCAGTCATCCTCAGCGAATAAACTTTTCTCAAACGACGTTTCTTCAGGTGGTGGAGGTATCGGGAATAAAGTATTAAAGTCGTGTTTGTAAGGTATTAATTGTTTCTCAACCTCTCTGTTTTCTTCTATAGCTTAAAGGAAAATCTCTTCGTTTCCTCCCATTTTACTCTGAACTATATCGATAGGATCTGTGACAGGCTTATCTTCCTCTTTATTTTTCGTATTCTGTCATCGACTTTGTATTCCAGGAACTGAAACATTCTTAGTGCTTGAAGTTTTCCAAGATTTTTTGTGCTTGATTATCTGCTGATTCAGAGTCTTCTGTTGCTTGTCTCATTTGCTTCTTCTTTTTCTTCTTTGGCTGGTTATCAACTACAGACTCATAATGTGCTAGATGTTATTTGTCGAAAAAACAGGCTGTTGTTTTCATGTGAAATGTGAAAAGTTGGTGGCAAAACCACATTTCAAATAGAGAACAATATTCAATAAAGAGCTGGTCGCCATCTATATGAATAAGACGAAAATTAATTTCCATAAGCCTCTTTATGTAGGAATAAGCACTTTGGATATTTCAAAAAAATTATGTACGACTTCCATTACATGTCAAGAAACCAAACTACGGCGACAATATTGAAGTATGCTATGGGGACACGGACAGTCTCCTTTACAACATAAAAAGTGAAGATGTTTACAAAGATATAAAAACTATGATCAATAATTTTGATACAAGCGACTATCCTGAAAGTAACAGTTATCAAATACCCCGCGTAAATAAAAAAGTTTTAAGCAAAATGTAAGATGAATTTAGTGGGCAAATCATTGAGAAATTTGTTGGTTTTTCATCTAAGATGTATGCCTTCAAAGTCTCTGGAAAAAAAGAAAAACCTAAAGGAGTTAAAACATGTGTAGTCAGAAAGACGTTTGCATTAGGAAGTACAAAAATTGTTTATTCGGTAAGAAAGAAGAATATCGAACCATGAATTTATTTAAAACCGAGAAGCATGAGATTTATACCGTCGAAGTAAATAAAATTGCCCTGAGTCCGCATCCCCCCCCAAAAAAGAAAAATTCTAGAATATATATATATATGTTCTTACATGGGGTTACTATAGTTTAAACTGAAGATACACATATTTATCTACATAAATGGAATAGCAAGTCGACTTCACCGAATAACTTAAAGATGAACTTAATAAGTGAAATAGTTCTACTTGTTATTGCTATTTGCTGAGCGCCGAATCATATCCTGGTGACGTAGAGCTAAAAGAGAACAAATCTTAAAGCATTTCATCTGCAGAAATTCTTGAATCAGTTTACGTTTCAGAACTAGTAGTGACTTTGGACAATAAACACAAAGTTATTCTCCCTGACCGGTATTCGAAGTTACTTCTTGAAAACTTACTAGTTAGAAAATAATCTACAGAGCGAAAGGACAATCATGAGATCACTTTTCTCAGGTCACAGAGTTTGTTTAGTGTAGCAGCTAGTTGCCAGCCAAGTAGGTAGTAGTAAAAAAATGCAAAACCTCTTGAGAACTTCAGTCATCAATCCTACTACCTTACAGAAATCACCTATGCACTGCCGCTTGATATTCAACGTTGATAGTCGGGGGCATTTTTCGGGTGAGATCCCAACAGGACCTTGCCTGCTCAGTTTATTGAGCTTGGGTCATTAATTCGGGCTTACTGTAAGTCGGTGATAGAAGGAAAGAGACCGTATCCCTAAGAAGGAAAGTAAACACTACCTACCACAAAGCACTTAAATACTTCTGAACACAAGGCCTATGGCCACTCAGTCTCGGAGAAGCACATCAGCACTCTACGGCTTATTTCCAATAGATCTTGTCATCTCGAATCGTATATATACTTATTTCAGGCGAGTGCAAATTACCTATGGACTTCTAGTATGTTTCGAGCACATTTTTTAAAACATTAATTAAAAGTAGCTAGGCAAAAATATTAATAATGGTTCGGTGAACAAATTTCTAATATAATACAGTATAATTACAGTATTTTGGCATTTAAAACCACTATAATAGTTTTAACGAGCAAAATTTTTTAAATGTTAAATCTGTCACCA
Organism: Anabrus simplex; assembly: GCF_040414725.1. Taxonomy (NCBI): domain Eukaryota; kingdom Metazoa; phylum Arthropoda; class Insecta; order Orthoptera; family Tettigoniidae; genus Anabrus; species Anabrus simplex. Next base: position 599,358,644 of record NC_090266.1, read on the forward strand.
CCACTTGAGTAGTGATTACCTCAAGCAACTACGGTCGCCGCCATTCCTTGCCAACGTCAGTGCAAAAATGATAAAATATTAATGATGTTTATGCGCAAAATAATTTTAGCATTAATAATAACTAAATATAATTACCACACTTTGGTGTCCATAGCATCTAAATGGTTTTTAAAAGAGCAATTTTAAAAATACTACATTTGTCAGTCACGACCACTTTACTACATCAAGCAACCATGGTCCCAGCCATCATTGTTTCCTGACGTCACGAAGACGTAGTGTCTTGAAGCGAAGACGTGATGACACGTGAAAGTACTCAGCATAATTTATGAGCCTACGTCACTGGAAAGACCTCCCTATCTCCTACAAAATTGTGGCACTCCCCTCTGGATTAAATAATTGCTAAATATTCCGTTTTGCGACATATATATTTTTAAATTACTTTTTTCTCTATGCAAAGTGGTTGTGTGGATTATTCGCAGCGGGATAACAAAAATAGCAACGGTAGCCAAGTTCACACCAAGTCGTACAAGTCTCAAAAATTTCAACTTCTTCTTCCGGTTCACCAAATATTTCGTTAACGAAATGAAAAGGAAAACTAGAATACATGAGACTTATTAATTTGGCCCGACTCAACTTTGCACAACCTTTTAATTGCCGCTGATTGGCTATTTAATAACGTGCAGGCTTGCCAGTTATTAAATATATATTTTTTCAAGTATTTTTTCCTTCCTCTACTGGGAAAATAAATTATATAATTTGGAGACATGCCGCAATTTTGCAAACTGTTTGGGTTAAAAACCACCGTTTCTCCAAGGTTTGAAAAATAATTAGGTAAAAACACAGTTTTCCTTAGGAAAACACCAAGAAACGCGCCCTCTCGTCTGCATGGGGCCCGTCCCAGTTTAAAAAATATTTGGAGTAAAATAAACCCTTTTTTTCTAGGAAAAATTATACTTAAAATGCCGGTTTTTCAGTACAAAAATATACTGGGGACAGGATGTTTATAAAATTTCTGGTTTTTCAGTACCAATATATACAGAGGGGCAGGCTAACAAATTCTTGGAAGGGGAAAAGTAATTAAAAGCCTTGTGCATTCCATCAACATGGGGGAAAGTATAGAAGCAAATACACTACGATATTCTATGACTATAGCGTTTTCCCATATAAAAGCTTCGGGTTTTGGATTTGGGGGCAGTATCTGCATTATATATCTACTATTAGCAGGGATGAAAAGGTATTAGAAGTAAGAATGAAAGACTGAATCATTATTTCGGAGACGAATATACTCGTAGATGTTATAGTGAACACAAGAATGCACCAATGAAGATACGAGATCAAAACGCAGTACACCAATGAGATATAAATTATGTGTTGATTAAATGACTACGTTATGAGATGAATATAGTAAAATGATAGGAGTGTAATAATTTATGGAGTGCTTGCCGACAGTAGAACCAGAGCTTCTATAAATATGTAATAATAAAAGTTGTAACCGTGTGAGAGAATTTAGTATATCAGTGATCTAATTTGTTTTAGATTTGACGTGGTGAATTTTGCCATCTATCACTTTATCATAAAGTAATGAGTTAATTAAGAGACCTACATTGACATACTCGTATGTAGGAAGGTGCTTGAATGTCAAATTATGTTATGTTCAATGTAGATATCGTAGTTCGGGATTATGTGCTTTTATTATGCTATATATTTGATTAACACTATGTTTACAGTGTTGTGTAGATTTGTATAAAAATCAGTTGTGTTTTGATCCCTCAAGATATAATAATATCAGGAAAGGACAGCTCGGTGGTCACCGTCAATAAATTGCAACATTTCTCTTTATCTTAGTAAAAGACATCGCAAATTAACGAATAAGTTTTCAAAACCATAAATGTAACTGAAGGAATCATGTCATGTCATTGAAACGACCTTAATAAGTTAACTCAGTGTAAAAATAAATGCCAGAAAGTGTTGATTAAGGGTGCGGAAACCTACCGCCACTGTACATAACGTAATATACAGTATCGTCGTTGCCGGGACGAAACCTCCTATTTTTGGAGATATACTGACCCGCAGCACATACATTATTAAGAGCGAGAATGCCTTGACAACTGTCACACAATATTGCACCTTAGATGACAGAACCTTACCGGCCAAAGTTCTAAGCTAAAATATTTCACATAGGAGGTTTTGTCCCGGCAACGGCGATATATTGTTTATGAGTAGCATTGCTAAAGTGACCAGCGGTATAATTTCCATATGTGTGGAAAGGCGAGTTCAATTGATCAATGGCAGAACAAAATGTATGTGATAACGTTAAAGTGTCCAATGACTGTCACTGTGAGTAATTTTATATTTTTTTGCTGAGAATTGTTTTTACTTTTCATTGTATTAAATTTAAGGTCAGCCATAAAAGGCAACAACCAGCTATTTGATAACGGCGTGTTAGTTGTAACAACAAAAGAAACTATGTTTTAGAGATAAGAGTAAGTGTTCATGGGCGAATTGGCTTCACATGTTTCACAGTCTGCTATGCTGGGTTACCTAACTGTTTCGTATTAATTAGTTTATCACTGCAATGATCTCAGTTCATTTGATCATGTTGGTTTTATGAGTTAATTCTGTCAATTCCCTTAACAGTTGAATTATTCTTATTAGCACTTTCTCTGAGTGTAATCTATTATGTAAGTTGATGTTGAGTCATTCCTGAGTAAAGTTAGGTGACGTTTTTTTTTTTGGTTTGTTTGTTTGAGTATGGCCTAGATTTCAGGATATTGTTATTATTCTGTAGCATTTGTGCTCTTTTGAGCGGTAGAAAAAAGTTATTCCAAATAAATAAATTTCAGTTAACTTTAATATTTTTATATCGTCCGGTGTCCATACTCCCCGCGCTTTCTAAAGCCTTTGAACGTTTAGTATGCGAGCAGGTTCTGGAGTAAATAAATAAAAATGCTCTTCTGGACCCTTTGCATTCTGGATTTAAGAAGGGCCACAGTACCGCGACAGCACTTTTCAAGGTTACTGAAGACATTAGAAATGCTATGGACAAACGACTGCTTACTATACTTATCCTTCTTGACTTCAGTAGCGCCTTTGACACTATAGCCATTCAGACTATGATAAAGAAAATGAAACTGCTAAATTTTGACTTGGCTGCGCTTAAGTTTTTTAGTTCTTATTTGAGTAACCGTCAACAGCGTGTAACAGTAAACGACAAGGTCTCTAAATGGAAAATGAAACTTAGTGGTGGGCCACAGGGCAGTATTCTAGGGCCCTTACTTTTCTGTATATATATCAATGACATACCATCTGTGACAGGAAATAACACACACCACCTCTATGCTGACGATCTTCAGATTTATCGACACTGCAAGACTTCAGACTTAGATGAAACAATACAACATATTAACAATGGCCTCCGACGACTCAGTATATATGCACACTGAAATTCTCTTATACTAAACTCCACAAAATCTCAGGCAATCATAATTGGAACACGAAAATTACTGAACAGCTCAAACAATATTGCAGTCCCTTCTATCCTACTGAATGGTAACATTATCCCAGTAAAACACTTAACAATCTGGGCGTAATTATAAATGAAACACTTGATTGGTCTGATCACACGAAAATCACCTGTAAAAAAGATTTCTGGTGCACTTCACCCTCTCAAACGGCAAAGGTAAGTATTTCCATTTGAGCTTAAAGGCCAAACTAATACAGACACTGGTTCTCCCTATTCTTGATTATTGTGACGTTGTTCTACTTCAGTGGTTCCCAAACTTTTGTGGCCCATCTTCCCTTTCCGGAGGTTGACTAACACTTATCGCCCCGTTTTCATTGTCACTGTACGCCTAATTTTAATTTGAAGTAAGGTATAAATGGCTTTATTATTTTAAACAATCTTATTACCGTATATAGAAACAATCAAACGAGTTTTATCCAGTCACTCTTAAACAAAATAAAAAAAAATGTACATTTTTACAGAGAGTTTTAAGAACAAAGAAGTGAAATAATAAACTAATATAATTGAAGTACATTTAAAAACAGGAGTACTTGTTTTCAGTTTTAAATTGGAATCCGGAAAAATTGAAAAAGGTGACAGGTAAAATTTGAAAAAATAATGAAAGTTTTAAAACTTTGTTATTGTTTTATTTTACCTTTTCCATGGCTGCCTTGTGCTTGGTGGATTTCAGTTAAAGCTTGACTATCCGGCTTTAAGTTCGTCAAGTTCAGGCGCAAGTCTTTGAAGCATACAAGGCATGTCCGACTTAGTTCTTTGTTTTGTGAGGAGCTGGACAACAGAACTAAATCCTTTTTCAACTAAATATGTTGACAGGAGCGAGATGAGAAGTGGTTCATGTCGTGTGTCTGCGCGCTCCTCGCTCCGCGCCGCCTGCTCCGCGCACGCAACAGCCTGGATTGTTCTCGACTCTACGAGACGTCTGCACTGCGCTTGCCTGTTACATCAGCCAGCTATATAAAGGCGCTGCCTTCCAGCCAGTGCCCAGCACCAGATTACGCCGAATGTCGAACACGGAGGCTATCCCTCTTGAAAAGGTGTCTCGAATAGGTGGAATGGTTCTGAGTGTTTGAGGTTTCACCTAGGGTTACTGCCTCCGCTCCCTTTTCCCGCAGCCACGTCGAGCCCTATGACAGTATTCCCTCAGTCCCACCTAGGCTCAAACACATCAATTAGTATTCTACTAATTATGCATTTCAATGTCAGTTCCTGACAAGTTACAGAAACAACTAATATTCTATTAGTGCAAGCTTTCGCTACTGATTACACTTGTGACGGTATAGAACAGATAGTTTTCAACTATCAAGAACTCTAGCTTTTCAATGGACTTTCGCATCAAGATAGATTCATGTATATATGTATATAAAGTGTACATTTTTTGGAACTTCAGTCTTCAAGCAACGTTAACTGTTTATAATTTTCATACTGCTTCGAGGAAAGTTTTATTTGAATGTATGTATATATGTTGTTAAGACTATCCGAAGCAATAAAATATAGTTGTGTTCCTGTATACCTGTTCTCTTATACAACACAAATAAAATTGGCGACGAGGTAAACTAACGCGCAGACCTCGCCAATTACATTTAAATTGGCGACGAGCAAAACTAACACGCAGATTTCGCCAATTACATTAAAATTGGCGACAAGGTACACACAGTACTACGAACCTCACTTACCACACAAATTCGGCGAAGAAGTAAACAACGTCACCAGTACTATAACCAGCACATCGGGACCAACAGCACTCTGCCAACAGTTCGCATTTATCCAGCACAATCCTACCTCGCTACGACTCCGTCGAACTACGGCGAGTCCGCTTCCTTTTCACGGCTCGTCATCTTCCAACACCTGTTCGGCGCACGCCAAGCTCTCTCTCTCACTCCCAACGGCTCGCGTGAAGGTCAGGTTGTCAGCCAGTCTCAGTACACGCTGCTTCATAAGTTCTTCTCTCTCTCTTGCACTGCACACCATGGCTACGACGGAGCAATTCGCTGCTATATTGCAAGCTTTACAACAGCAGCAACAGCAATTCATGCAACAACAACAAACAGCATTGCTTACAGCTATACAAGCTCTTTCTGCTTCTGCACAGCCCACAGCAGTCCCAACATTTTCTGCTTTTGACCCGGCTCACGAAGAATGGTCAGCCTATTACGCTCGCCTTCAGCAACACTTCATCTGCCATTCAATCACGGACGAAAAGCGACAACGTGCTCTATTTCTCAGTTCAGTTGGAAATTCGACGTGTGAATTACTGCAAAAATTACGCCCTGAGGAGCAAATTTCCGAAGTGCCTTTCGCGCAGCTATTAGCTCGTATCAATGAGCATTATACTAGAGATCCGCACATCGTAGCCGCTCGCAACAAGTTTTTTCAAAGCAGGAAGCAACCGCACCAGACTCATGCCGAGTGGATCGCGGAACTACGTGGTCTCGCCAAGCCCTGCCAGTTTATCTGTTCCAAGGACGATTGTGGTAAGCCCTATACAGATTCTCTGATTCGGGACATGGTCAGTCTACACACTCCACAGGACAAAGTTCGTTTTGACGCTGTTAAGAAGAGTAACACTTCTTTAGAAGAAGTACAGCGTATAGCTACTGTATATGAACTCACTACCAAGACTGCCGCGGAAATTGCTAATAAACATGAGGTCGCTCAAGTCTCGCAGCCTGCCCGCCAGTCGTCTGCTCCTTCGAACCGCCCTAGCAAATCGCTTTCTGCCAAGCGTTCTCGCCAGGTTCCCTCTCGCTCTTCTCCAAGAAAGCCTGCTGCTCAGAAGACGTCTCACCTCCTGCCTTCCTGCAGGGGATGTTTCAAACATCACGACCGCCGTGACTGCCGTTTCTTCAAAGCCACTTGTGATCGTTGTCATAACATCGGGCACATCAAGACAGTCTGTAACAGTTCGCTCCGCCCTGCCAAGACTTCTTCGACACGAAAGCCTAATACTCAGCCCCGACAGGACATGGAAATAGATCAGATCAATCTCATTCTCCCTACCAAGAATTCCAGCAAGATACTAGTTCCACTCTCTTTCTCTGATCGCTCTATTGAATTTCAGTTAGATACTGGCTCACCTGTCTCTATCATCAACCTGGCTAAGTATCATGACTTAGGCTCACCTTCGTGCTCTCCGGCTGACATGCGGCTTGTTACGTTTAACAAGAGGAAGATTGATATTAAGGGCCAGATCACTCTTCCAGCCAGCTATAAGGGTATTCAGAAAGTTATTACCTTACTAGTAGTCAACAACTACACAGCTTCTAATATTCTTGCCATGGATCTCTTCAATTTATTCGGCTTCCAAATTCATGACAACGTCAATGTAGTCTCTATCTTGCAACCTACCTCTGATGTTACGGATCTCCTGGAGCAATTTCCTGAAGTCTTCGACTCTACACTAGGCACCGCCAAGGACTACGCTGCTCACATACAGCTGAAATCCGGAGCCAAGCCTCGCTTTTTCAAAGCCCGCCCTGTTCCACTTGCACTTCAAGACCAAGTTAATGACGAGTTAAACAGATGGATAGAAGCCGGTATAGTGGTCCCTGTTACTTCCAGTCAATGGGCTACTCCTTTGGTCGTCATTAAGAAACCCAATGGCAAAGTACGTCTTTGTGGTGATTTTCGCTCTACGGTCAACTCACAGATTGAAACCGACGTCTTTCCAATTCCCCGTCCGGAAGAATTATTCCGCCGTTTAGCAGGTGGTCAATATTTCTCTAAAGTGGATCTAAAAGAAGCCTATCTACAGCTACTTTTAAACGACGAATCCAAGCAATTTCTCACGCTGAATACTCCTCTTGGACTGCTCCAGCTCCAGCGTCTCCCTTTCGGCGTCTCTTCATCAGCTGCTATTTTCCAGCGTTATTTAGCGCAGCTCACCGCCTCCATTCCTGGTTGTGCGCATTACCTTGATGACATTCTGGTGACTGGCAAAGATCATCAAGAACATCTCCATAATCTGCGCTTGCTTCTCATTAAATTGAAAGAAAATGGTCTCCGCGCGAACTTAGATAAATGCACTTTCTTTCAACCGCAAGTACACTACTTAGGTCATATCCTCGATAAGAACGGCATTCGACCTAGTGAACGGAATGTCTCTGCGATCGTCAACATGCCTGCACCACAGAACATCAAGCAGCTCCAACCTTTCATAGGCAAAGCGAACTATTATAACAAGTTAATTTCATGCTTCGCTTCAGTTGCAGCTCCGTTGAACGCCTTACGCAAGAAAGGTGTTAAATTTCAGTGGTCTCCGCAATGCCAACATGCCTGGCAAGCTATCAACAAGGCCCTTGTTCAAGTTGCCAAACTCACTCACTTTCAGCCCGGCAAGCTCCTCACGCTCGCCACGGACGCCTCAGATTATGGAATCGGCGCCGTTCTCTCTCAGAAGGATCGTCACGGACAAGAACGTCTTATAGCTTTCGCTTCAAAGACACTCAACGAGCATAAACGTCGTTACTCTCAGATTGAAAAAGAAGCTTTAGTTATCATCTTTGGTATTCGCCGTTTCAACGAATATCTCTATGGCAACCATTTCCTGATCATTACTGATCACAAGCCTCTTGTACACTTATTCCATCCTGGTAATAAGATCCCTGAGCATTCGCTCCGTAAACTTCAAAGATGGTCCATATTCCTTTCTGATTATTCCTATCAGATCGCCTATCGTGCCACATCCCAGCATTGTAATGCTGATGCCCTCTCTCGCTTACCAGTAGGTCCTGACACCACCTTCGATTCCCAGGAATCAGAATGTCTCCAGTTGGACATCGAACTCGTAGACACTCTATCCAGCTTTCCCATTGACGCTACATGCATCGCTAAAGCAACGGATAAGGACAATACGCTTGCTACAGTACGTACTTACATACGCAACGGTTGGCCTCTTCAGAACAAACTCCCTTCCAGCCTAGCGCCTTATCATCGTCTTCAGCATCGTCTCATGACTCGTGCCGGAGTTATACTCTTAGAGACACGCTCCCTCTTCCGAGTTGTTATCCCACTGAGTCTACGACAACGAGTTCTAGACTTGTTACATCAAAGTCATTGGGGCATATCCCGCACTAAGCAACTTGCACGTCAACACTGCTATTGGCCCGGTATTGACACCGCCATAGAGAAGGTCATCCGCCATTGTGAACAATGTCAAATTCATCAGAACGCCCCGTCCTCTGACCTCGCTTCATGGCCTCCTTCTACTTCTCCATGGGAACGAGTACACATCGACTTCGATGGACCTTTTCTCAACTCCATGTGGCTCATCGTGATAGATTCTCTATCTAACTTTCCCTACGTAGTTGACATGCATTCTACTACTACTACAGAAGCTACTATTCGTGCATTTCAGAAGATATTTACAACTGAAGGCTTACCTCAACTGCTAATTTCCGACAATGCACCGCAATTTATTGCTACTGCTTTCCAGAACTTCTGTACATATAATGGTATTCGGCACATCCTAGCACCGCCTTTTCACCCTCAATCTAATGGTGAAGCTGAACGTTTTGTGCAAACTTTTAAGAAAAGTATGAAGAAAGCCGTATCTTTAGGTTTAAGTAAAGAGCAAGCCTTGTTACAGCTCCTAGGAAATTATAGAACAATGTCACTCCCGCTCAAAAGCTCCATGGACGCCCTCACAGAACTTTACTTTCTCTGTTGCAGCCTCTTCCTGCCCAGCCGAAGCACTCTCCGTTTAATATCAACGACAAGGTCTACATTCGCACCTTCAAGTCCAATTCGCTCTGGCTACCTTGTGTCATCTGCCGCACCTTAGGTCATCGTCTCTACGAGATTCAGACTGCTGAGAAACGCATCTGCCGCCACCAGGACCAGATACGCCTCCGATATCGTCCATATCCTACTATTGATTGTATTGTTAAACCTGCCAAGTCTATTGCTGAACGAGCTCTAGATCACTTAATTCATATGGGTTCCTTTCAGGAAGATTCTTCTCCACTTCGCCCAGTCCCGGCTCCAGACAACACGACAGAGACGGCTGACTCTCCTGCTCAGCATCGCTGCCGCCGCCAACGCCGCCGCCGCTTCGCGCCGTACCGGCGTAATTAGGAGGGGAGGGTGTCGTGTGTCTGCGCGCTCCGCGCACGCAACAGCCTGGATTGTTCTCGACTCTACGAGACGTCTGCACTGCGCTTGCATGTTACATCAGCCAGCTATATAAAGGCGCTGCCTTCCAGCCAGTGCCCAGCACCAGATTACGCCGAATGTCGAACACGGAGGCTATCCCTCTTAAAAAGGTGTCTCGAATAGGTGGACTGATTCTGAGTGTTTGAGGTTTCACCTAGGGTTACTGCCTCCGCTCCCTTTTCCCGCAGCCACGTCGAGCCCTATGACAGTATTCCCTCAGTCCCACCTCGATTCAAACACATCAATTAGTATTCTACTAATTATGCATTTCAATGTCAGTTCCTGACAAGTTACAGAAACAACTAATATTCTGTTAGTGCAAGTTTTCGCTACTGATTACACTTGTGACGGTATAGAACAGATAGTTTTCAACTATCAAGAACTCTAGCTTTTCAATGGACTTTCGCATCAAGATAGATTCATGTATATATGTGTATAAAGTGTACATTTTTTGGAACTTCAGTCTTCAAGCAACGTTAACTGTTTATAATTTTCATACTGCTTCGAGGAAAGTTTTATTTGAATGTATGTATATATGTTGTTAAGACTATCTAAAGCAATAAAATATAGTTGTGTTCCTGTATACCTGTTCTTGTATACAACAGTTCATGTTTTCCCAACAGTTGTGGATCATGTTTATAAGCTTCATTCAGGCTAACTCGTAACCGCTCTGCTTGGTTCACCTCACAGTCATACTTCAGATCCAGAAACTCTGTCTGCAAAGAGTTATCAAGCTTATCCACAGTTTTGAAACGAGATCCAGAATTTAATCCGGAATTTGTAACTTGGTCAAATCTTCAAATCTTGATTCCATGTCAGTTTTTAGCTGGTCAAGGTGATCAGTAAAAATTAGGATTTTGTCCTCTAGGAGTTCAGGAGTCTCATTATCTGACACTGAACACTTTTAAGGATCGGAAACTGAATCTGCTCTTTAGGCCAATATATACCTTGTGAATATCAAACTTGTCAATGAATAATGAAATAATTCCTTTGGCCGTGATAGGGTTCATCTTGTTTTCTTGGGGCCTTATATTGACTTCCTTAATTTTTTCAAAAATATCTGTAAAGTACGCAAGTTCCAACTTGCGTTGCTTCAAATTCTCACTTAAAACAGGATCGGACGTGTCGAGAAACTCAGTAACAGTGTCAAATAATTCGAAGAAACGGCGCAGACAGTTTCCATTGGAAAGCCACCTCACGATCGTGTGTAGAAGCAAGCGCTCGAATTCCTCATCATTTTCATGGCAAAGTTGTCGAACAGACAGTCATTGAGAAAATTAGCTTTGATATTGTTGACACCAGTAATAACCAGTTGTAGGGTTTAATGCAGGACACCACTCAATTTTTCGCAGTTAAGTGTTGACGATGAATGACACAGTGAATAGTGATGGCCTCTGGCACTTCTTACGTAAGGTAGGCTAGAAACCCAGCGTGTGACCTGACATGGCAGGAGCAGCGTCTGTTGCGCAAGCGCTCGCCTTTTTTAGGGGAATCTCTTTTTCCTCAAAATAACATTGCACCACTTCAAAAATCGACGAACCCATCGTATCAGTGATCAAGGTTCTATTAAACAACATGTCCTCGGTAATTTCCTTTTGTTCATTGATACACCTCACATAAGCTAATAGAATTGCTTTGTTATCAATCACAGCTGATTCATCAATCTGCAATGCAAGTTTATTTTTTCAACGTATTGGTGAGTTTGGATTCAACGTCCGTGGCCATTTCGTCAATTCGCCTGGAACCAGTATTGTTGCTCAAAGGAACCGATTAACTTATTACTAAGGCCCTCGCCTAGCATGATTTCAACATTTTTTTTTTGGTAGCCGGTGAAACAAGAGTTTCGCTAATTGTGTGAAGTTTACCACATTTAGCGAACAATAGACACCTCGTAAGAAGCAAGAAGACCTTTGTCAAGATCGGTTGCTCGTTTTTTAAATAATTCACTCACATTGGGCCGTTTATCAGCTTTAGCTTTGAGGTGTTGAAAATATTTAAGTCCTTTACTCACTTTATCACTGTGTACTCTTGATAAATGATCCTTCATTCGCAAAGGCTTCATGGCTTCAGTACTAGTAAATGTTTTATCGCATAAAAGACAATGTGGAAACTGCACATTTTGCGGTAACGCAATTAAACGGAATTTTAAATACTCAGCTGAGTATTGACGATACTTCTTTTTCGAATTCATTGTGAATGAACTTCTTCACTTCAAAACAAACGCACAAAACAGAAAAGACACGCACAAAAACTGAGGTGAGGCACACAAAGGCTAGTTAAGGCTGAAGACGAATATAGGTCAATGGCAAGTGTGTTGTGATGGCAAGAGAGGAAGGGGATTGAGTCACCAGTCAGCCGTGCTGAGCAACAAGACGTGGGGACTGTGGAGAGGGTTGAGTGCAGTGAACTTGCCGGCTGAGAACAGCCTGTGACTCGTGCTACCCGGCAACTTCTACTGCACAGCACTATTTTAATTTTTCCCCCTTTGAATACTCATCGCCCCCCAATCGCCCCCCGTGTTATTTATTTCCCCCCTCATAACCAAAATCGCCCACTTGCGGGCGATCGCCCCCAGGTTGGGAACCAGTGTTCTAGTTGATATGACAAGGGAAAAAACACTTAAACTTCAACGAGCACTGAATTCCTGCCTGCGAATTATTTACAATATCGGGTACGATGTTCATACTTTAAGGCTCTCTCATGGCTGAAGCCTGATAAACGTCGGCAAATACACATTTTAACGATGGTGTTTAGAGTACCAGCTGAAAGTCAGCCACTGTATATTTCTTCTAATTTCACCTTTTTATCATCATTTTACAACTTAAGTACACGTTCCAGATCCTCACTTTCTATTCCAGTGCACCGCACAAATAAAATTAATTGATCGTTTGTAGTGACCGGGGCCAGATTATGGAATTCCATGCCAGCTCAGGTCAGAGACACTAGCTCTTTACAAAGATTTAAGGTCACCTGCCGAGACTACCTGCTGAGGACAGCTAACTGAATGGCTGAAGTATGAATGTGTGCGCGCCTGAGGATTAGTCATTATTAAGAGTGTTTACTATTAATTATTTTAATTATTAACTTAGTAATGTACTTAAGTTTGTTCTCAATTGTATTAATTTTTTTGTTTGGATTTAACTATTTAACCTCCTCAGTCCCTGCGTAGCATATATGCTACATGAGTTCTTTATTTTTTTCCCGGTCGGGTAATGGCTCTATCGCGCGGTTGCCGGATGTAGCGTATAGTCTACTGTGTGTGCTTCGCGCTCATCACTTGTTTTTGTATATCGCACAAGTGTATAGGTGGCAGTACTAGTGAGAATATACAAGTTTGTTGACATCAAGACATGGGGACGAGACGTGCAGGTATTTGTTATGTATTTGTATATTTAATTAATGTGAATGTTTTTAAGATAGCTTATAATAAGTCAATAAGTATTATGCTAGTGATCAGAACTCATTTGATATTGTATACTGCCGACAGCATGACGCTTTTGATGATATAGCGTATACTCTACATCAGTCAATAACCTAGAAAATTTGTGCATACAGCAGAAAATTACTGTTCTTTTTTTAACTCGTTTTCTCGCTGCAGTTGTTAATATTAAACCATAGTTGCCTTCAATATTAAGTACGTACTTGAATATCATTATATACTACAGTATTTAAATGAATACTTGGTACGAAGAATGCGACAATTCATATTTTACCTTTCATTATTTTAGCCTTGAAGGAAACAGATATTGCGGATCTTATTGACACTATCAACCTTGATGTGTCGGATATTGAACTGGATGGAGATGATGATGATGATATTGATGAAGATGACTTGAGAATCAACGCTGCAAGTCCACCTATCGATGAAAGCAGTTCTGAATCGGAAGAAGATGCATTGCTGAAACGCCGCAGGGTTCCCGCAGCAATGCCACCACTTCAGTCCAGGAATTACCATGCTTTGCACCTACCAGAAATGATGAACAGAACACAGAAATGTAGGTCCAGATGTAGGCTACCAGGTTGTAAGGGTTTCACTTTTGTACAGTGCACTCAGTGCAAAATAAATCTGTGTTTTACAGAAAAAAAGAAACTGTTTCTTGGCATTTCATAGAAAATAATACGAATATTATTGCACCATATTTTTGTGTTTGTTTACAAAAAAAAGGGCAATACTTACATTTAATTTGTTGTAAATATGCTTTATAATTTCTGTCACAACTTGTATTGAACATGGTGAGAGAGAATAACAGTGTGTGATGTTGTTATTTATTAATGTATTTTAAGTGTTTAGTGCACTTACAATCATAAAATACAATAAAAGAAAAAAAAATAAGAATTGTAGGAAAGTCACTTCTCAGTCCCGATGTAGCATATACGTTACATGCCATAATGGCTTAACGAAACATACTAACTTTTTGGTTAGCATTTTCAAGTTATTTTAGCCTCTTATAACACACTGAATGCAAAAACAGAAATTCCCATGACTAAAACTTGCTCCGGGACTAAGGAGGTTAAATACTTTAGTATTTTATTTATGATTTTGATTAGTATGTGGTTAAGTGGAAGAGAGGGCCTCGAGCCCTAACTTCGCCACTGAAAAAAAGGCATTAATCAATAAATAAATGAAATTTTATTTTTTGTCCATAAATTTTATTCATTGGTTATAAACCAGTCTGAGTTTCGTTATTGTAGATTAACTTGATACATTGCAGTTGTTTGTATCTGCCGTCGGCTTAAAGTTGCAGAAAAGAATGTACTCTCCAGTCCTGGGGTAAGTTTGTGCGTATGCCGTGAGTATATTTCTTTTCAACAGCCGAGGCAAATGTCAACGAGAGGTCGCCGCTGCATATGCCATCGAAAGGCAACCTGAGAACCAACGAGAATTTCGCACAACGTCGGACCAGGAACTGTACGGAAGAAGAAATTCGGAAATCGTCATCATTCTCTCTCGACGGTACTGCCACGCACTTTCGTGCGAAAACATACTTTTAACATGTCGTATTAAAAGTGTGAACAGAGCCATGTTACTTCGCATAAATTTCTGAAGGTATTCCACTGCAAATTCCCGTGCGAGGAACGGATACAAATGATAGTTATCATTATACCGGGGATGCACCTTTCTCTGCTATTTAAAATGTGCGCCTTCTCTACGGCTATCAGTACCAACGGACATGAAGTTTTGAAATTTCAAAAGCGTTCTTTATCGACGGTTATATGGCTCTACCAGCGATTTATTAACGCAATATTATGGCTAGACACACACTAATTGCCAGAGAAATTTTTGTTTTGACGGTTATTAAATTGTTCTCTTTGAGGATTTCTTAAATTACGTAAGTTGTCAACACTTCAACAGGTTCTTCCTCTATTTTAGTCTACCTACCATATGCTTGTAACTATGTTCTCTAGCCATTCAAACCCTTGGGTGTGTATAGAAATTCAGCCTAACAGCATATTTTAGTTTAATTTAATCTGGAACTTTCCCCTACGGAACTATATAAGGAGAGTACTTTATGCTGTCTTATCTGAATTGTTAAAGTTCTTGAGAGTGCGACTTGACGGAGGCCGGAGGGGGCTAGGGAGGTAGGGGCGCGGACTGTTGGAAGAAGGTCCAGCGATACAAGGTAATGGTAGAATTTGCCTAAACTTGTGATCGTGCCCGCGGGTAGTTCGAGGGGAATGTTTCAGCCGTTTTTAAAGTAATTTTGTTTTTAGTGGTTGAAATGCAGGACCTTCTGCGCAGTCTTCGGACTGTAAGTTCTGTTCCCTACCGGGATATATTTAATGCAAGGCAAAACAACAGGTGAACCTCCGTTGTCTCCCCTTTATCTTTCGAGTTGGGTGACTATGTTTTTAACCTGTAAATTTTGATAATCTGGCGTCAGCCTTAAATTTTCCGCTTTTGTAGTCACGCTTTTCAATATGGGAATATACTCTATTTCATTGGGCCTTGAACCCACTTAGGTTCTCGCCCTTCCGGAAATTTCTATAAGGAGTGCTGGTGTTCTGCCTCCTTGCCTTTTAGTTTATGGCCTGCTATGTGTAACCTTTTCCTATGATTCTTAAGGCCTTCTAGTATGGGTGATTATGCCCCTGTGTATTCTTAATTGTTCTTAGGGTAACTGGGATTTTTTTTGATTCCCTTTTGGGAACATTAATTAATATTGTTGTGGAAACTTTTAATTGATAAGCCCAACATGGGGCAACCGCGTATAAACATTTTTGAAGGAAGGTCACCCAGTGTTTTGCCTAGTGTAATTAAAAGCGTCAAAAGATATTGATTGTGTGTTTTAGGCTTAACTCTTGTAATTTGGAGATGAGACTCCTATAAAGTGTACCTGTTCGGAGCAAACTATGCTCTTGCACAGTATTGTACCTTTCACTAACAATTATACACTATCGTTTGTACTTTAGGGACTTGGGCTTCTCCCCAAGTTATTTTGTACCTGATTTATGATTCCAAAGTCCAAGGCATTGCTAGAGCTGACGAGCGCGTAGTTGATGTTTTCCATCTGAGCTTTTGATATTCGCATACCCAGTTTTCCTTCATCCAACAGCTTCCTTGATATTCCTGTGTGCAGTATCCACCTTTTCCAGGACCCTACAACCTTAAACATTCTTGCACTTCTCTTTGTGCCATTCTTACTTAGCTGTCCTGCACTTTCTATCTACTCCATTCTTTATTCGCGCCTGTATTCTTTTCTGCCCTCCTCTTTTTTTTTTGCAATCTCGTACTTTCGCCGTTCGTCAATCAGGCCTAGTATCTCTTGCGTTATCCATTGTTTCTTAGTTGCTCTTTCCTTTCTTCATAAATTTCTTCAGCAGCCTTACTGATCTCATTCCTCAAGACTGTCCATTCTTCTTCTACTGTGTTTCCTTCAGCCTTTTCATGTAGTACTTGTGTTACATGTTCCTCGAAACAATCCCTCACACTCTTCTCTTTCACTTGTCTAGCTCCCATCTCCTTGCATTCCTTCTTTTCTTCAATTTCTGCTATTTCAGATGGCATTTCATGACCGACTGGTCAGAGTTCACATCTGCTCCTGGGAAAATCTTGCGTTTCAACACCTGGTTTATGAATCTCTGCCTAATCGTAATGAAGTCTAATTGATACCTTCCTGTGTCTCCAGGTCTTATCCATGTATACAGCCGACGTTTTTGGTGTTTGGACCAAGTATTACCAAGGACTAAATTATAATCAGTGCAGAATTCAAGCAGCCGGCTTCCTCTTTCATTCCTTTGTCCCGATAAGAATTATTCTACTATGTTACCTTCTCTTCCTTGGCCTACCACTGCTTACCAGTCTCTCATCACAATTAGATTCTCGTCACCTTTCACATAGCGTACAATATCTTCTATCTCTTCGTATATTCTTTCGATTTCTTCATCATCCGCTGAACTAGTAGGCATACAGACCTGCACTATTGTAGTCGGCAATGGTTTGGTGTGTATCTTCACAAGAATAATCCTTTCATTATGCTGATCATAGTAGCTTAACCGTTGCCCTATTTTCTTATTCATTATTCTCCTGTTTGATTTTGCGTTGATAAATCTCTAGTTCCCTTACCAAAAACCCTAGTCTTCTTGCCAACGTACTTCACTTATACCAACTAAACTTTAGTCTATCCATCTAACTCTTCAGATTTTCTAACCTACCAAAACGATTCAAACTTCTAACATTCCACGCTCCGACTCGCAGAATATCAGTATCTATCTTCCTGATGATTGCCCGCTCTCGTGTATTACCTACCCGGAGATCCGAATTGGGGACTATCATACCTTCGGAATACTTTACCCGGGAGGAATACATCATCAGTACATCGCTCATGCAGAGAGAGCTGCATGTCCTCGGGAGTTAGTTACGGATGTAGTTTCCATTTGCTTTCATCCATATAGCAGTGTCAATTTAGATAAGCCATATTAAGTAATAGTACGAGACCATATCAGTCAATCATCTAGACTTCCGCCCTTGCAACTTCGCAAACGATGCTCCCCCCTTTCCATGAACTATTCATTAGTCTTGTTTCTCGATAGATACCCATCCGATATGGTTGCACGTACGGCCGGCTACCTGCTTCCTTGGGACACGCAAGTCTCCTCACTGCGGCAAGGTAACATGGTTCACAAGGGAGTGATACAAATTCCCCGCGCGTCCGGGAATTGAATCCGGAGTCGTCTGAAACAAAGGCCACCGTACTGATTACTCAGCCAAGGAGCCGGGCGTAATAATAATAATAATAATAATAATAATAATAATAATAATAATAATAATAATAATAATAATAATAATAATAATCACAATAATAATAATAATAATAATAATAATAATAATAAAAGTAACGACATTAAGCCACACTGGCGAACAAGTTTTTTCCACGGGGCTAATTATTGGGGACAAGGTCATGAGGCTAATGCATACGGCCTATGCATTATTGTTATGGGATTAACTCTGGGAAGGGAGGTCAAGGGCTATTCCGTATACATTGCTCTTATGGGACTAGCTCGGTAGCGCTAGGCAAGGACTTCTGAGCAAGCTGGTTGCTGTGCGTGAAATCTCTGACGAGATCAGGCGTACTATGGACTGGGAGTACTACCCTGCTTTGTAGGACCAAAGCATTGGTTGGTAATCACGGGGTATTCTACAATATCAAGTGCTACTTTTTCACATACTGTACTAAAAGTAGACTTACCATCAGAGGAGCTGTAACCTCTGGACATGTAATTTTGTTGTTTTGACATAAAGAACACAATTGTGTCTATGCATTTATATCCTTTTTGATATTCATCCTCTGAAGAAAGTCTTTAATTCGCGCTAAATTTCAAGTAATTCCGTGTTGTCCTCATATACGTGAATCTTGACTTTCCCGAATAGTCTCTATTTCCTCTCCTTTAGTTAACTCTAAAGTACTATTAGGCGAGCCTTCATCGTCCTCAGACTAGTTTTCATCTGGTATTTACTCCCCGGATTTCGAATTGCTGATTGATACCTCGTCTACTGACATGTCTGCTTTCGCATCCTCAAGATCATTCCACTCATCAATCCGTCCGGGTCAACTATCTGAGTGTGCAAAATTCACTGAGAAAAAAATTACGTTCCTTTTAGTTCCCATAAAGTAAATACATTCCTATGGTACTATCATATTTTAAGTTGGTTTCCTCGCCTTCCACATGGAAATAAGGGTTTGCCTCACCAATTAAGAGCTTTACTCTGCCCTTAGTTTCAACCTTCTCCACGACTATTCCTCTTAACTCCAGGACGGACTCTTCAATAATTAGTGCTTCTAGTAGCAAAGAAACTTCAGGAGGGACACTTCGTTCGATCTCGTTATCTAGTAAGAATCGAAGTGGGTCCTTTCCACCCACTACTTCAATTCCTAGTGTTCCCTTATTCACAGCTGTGTGATTTCAACTGGAAATATACTGGCAATATTTATTATGCAAATTTCAGGAAATAGTTTTTCCATAATGTCTTCTTCCTCTACTTCTTCTTCTTAATATTATTATTATTATTTTATTATAATTATTATTATTGTTATAAATTCGTGGAGAAGTCTAAAAAGAAAACTGGTACTCCACGAATTTGCGTTTGGTTGCTATCTTGCTGAAAGCTCCACGATCTTCTATGATGTCGCCCGTCATGTTCATTTCTTGTAGGTCGGACGTAGTTTCTTCTGGCCAGTTTATTTACTCCTTGGTGAGTCTGTCGCTGTCCATTCTATAGATATGGCCATAGAATTTCAGGCGTCTCCTGCGTTCGGCATCAGTGAACCTGTCGGTTAATGAGTAAAGGTCCGCTGTTCTACTCTTAATCCACGCTCTATTTTCTCTCGTGGGACCATACATTTTCCGGAGAATTTTCTTTTCTTGATTTTCATTTTGTATAATTTTAGAGTGCCCCGAAAGAGATACTGTTTCTGAGGCGTATAAAGCTTCCGTCAAAACGAATGCCTTGTAATGTCGTTGTTGTGCATTACGCGATATGACTCTCTTGTTGTTGTAATTCCACGTAAGTCTGTACACCTTATTGAGTACAGTGGCTCTTTCTATGTTGGCTCTGCTGTCTACTCCAGATGGTAGTATTATTCCTCCAAGGTTATTTGAAGGAGGACACCTGTGAAATTGTGCCGTTTTCTATCTCTAGCGGAGTATTTCTTTTTGCTATGTTGATGTAGATTTTCCAGGAACTGGGTTTTTTGTACGATATCTGGAGGCCGGCCTTTGATGCTATATTGTGTAATCGCTCTACGGCGTATCTGATTTCATCTCTGGTCTTAGTAATGATTGCCAGGTCATCAGCAAAGACTTAACATTTCACCTTGAATCTGCTTCCCAAGTTTCCGATGCTCACATCTTTGACGTCCTTTTTTCCATTCTCTAATAACTTAGTCTAGAGCTAAGTTAAACAGAATAGGGGAGATGCAGTCACCTTGATGAACGGTCGTACATATTTCAAAAGGTGCAGAAATTTCCCCAAGGAATTTCACTCCAGAAGTTTGCCTGATTAGTTATCAGTAGTATAATTGGACAGTTCTGCCGCCTCCTCCTCCTCCCGCGGGAAATTTGAATTCTGGCGGGAAATTTGAATTTTGGCGGGAGATTTGAATTGTGGCGCGAGATTTGAATTTGTAAACAAAGCCACGTGCTTTTTGACAGCTGTCATCGACAACAACGCATCGCTAACCTCACTGCTGCCATATTGACGGCCCTAAACCTCAGTGGTACCAACTTAACCTAACTAGCGCGAGATTTGAATTTGTAAACAAATCCACGTGTTTTTTGACAGCCACGTGCTTTTTGACAGACAACAACGCATCGCTAACCTCAGTACTGCCATCTTGACGGGTCTAAACCTCAGTAGTACCAACTTAACCTCACAAGCGCGAGATAAACAAATCCACGTGCTTTTTTGACAGCTGTCATCCGCCATCTTTAAACTACAGAGCACCGTGCTGCCCTCTTTATCGCAGTAGCTGCAAATTCGTCACCTGTCATCGGCAGTGCTGCCATCTTGGCGGGCCTAAACCTTAGTGCTACCAACTGAACCTCACTAGCGCGAGATAAACAAATCCACGTGCAGCTGTCATCCACCATCTTTAATCTATAGAACACAGTGCTGCCCTCTTTAGCTAGATACCTGTGGTGGCAGGCAATTCTACGTGACAACAGCCAACTTTGAGCACCGTGCTGCCCTCTATGTGGTGGCGGCAAATTCTACATGCTCTTGTTTGGAAACAAATCCGAGCGCTTTTTTTGACAGCCATCATCCGCCATCTTTAAGCAACAGAGTACAGTGCTGTCCTCTATGAGGTGGTGGCAAATTCCACGTGCTCTTGTTTGAAAACAAATCCACGTGCTTTGTTTTGACAGCTGTCACCCGCCATCTTTAACCAACAGAGCTCTATGCTGCCCTCATGCGGGGCAATTTCGTTAGCTGTCATCCGCCATCTTTAATGAACAGGGCACCGTGCTGCCCTCATGCGGGGCAATTTCGTTAGCTGTCATCCGCCATCTTTAACGAACAGAGCACCGTGCTGCCATCTTTGTGTTGGTATCTTTATTCTTTGACATGTGGTGGCGGCAAATTCTACATCCAAAATCTGAGAGCACCGTGACGTACTCTTCGTTGTGGCGGACAATTTAAAAAGAACATATCAAGGAATACCTTTGTTCTAAAAGAAAACAAGACTACGGTTCTGAACGGCTTGCGTAAGATAGCGATTGTTATAACCTCCTTTTCCCTGCTCTGTTAAGGCATAGCTTTATCGAATACTTGAAGATTATATTACAAAATAAGTGATTAAGAATATAATCGATACAACATATGATCAGAACATTGAATGATGTGTTTGGGGTGCACCTTCGTTCTAAGAGAATCGAACACGAGACTGCTGGGTGAGAGGCAAGCACACTAAACCAAACCGTGGGAGCCGGAAATTCTCTTTCTATATAATAATTTCGTGTGGCTATTTCTAGTCAAGTACAGTCTAAAAATAAATCCTAGTCTTGTTGCATCAGGAAGGGTAACTGGCTAAATCCTGGTCTTTCAGCGTCAGGAAGGGCAACCGGCAGTAAAACAGATTCTTGCGATTTAAACTCTTGCGTCAGGAGGGGGCACTCGGCTGTAAAACATATTTTTAATCCCAAGAGAATCGAACCCGAGACTGCCGGGTGAGAGGTAAGCATACTAAACTAAACCGTAAGAGCCGGTAATTCTCTTTCTATATAATAATTTCGTGTAGCTATTTCTAGCCAAGTGCAGTCTAAAAATAAATCCTAGTCTTGTTACATCAGGAAGGGTAACTGGCTAAATCCTGGTATTTCAGCGTCAGGGAGGGCAACCAGCCGTAAAACAGATTCTTGCGATATAAAATCTCATGTTAGGAAGGGGCACTCGGCTGTAACACATATTTTTAATCCCGGCCCTGCCACGTTAGGAACCACATCTAGCTGTAAAAAAGGAGCTCCAAACATTTACAGTGTTAAGCTTTAGGAACAGGCTATGGGTTACATTTTTTGTTCTACAGCATAGAACACTATTTTTGAAGTTGTATCGGCGCAGTCAGTCAGAGCGAGGTGCGGAATGCATGCGTTGACTGAAATTGTACACTCGGCTTCCGGCTGTACTAACCTTGTACGAGGACACTGCGTGCTGATAAGCCACTTGTAACTCACGGAACGTTTTCTTAGCCGTGTAGCATTTAGCTCGTGTAAGTTCCTAACATAAAATACACTGACTGACAGAGCAAATGCAACACCAAGAAGGAGTGGTCAGAACTTTATGCCAATTGCAGGGTAGACTGACGTCACTGAGGTATGCTCATGATGTGAAATGCGCCGCTGTGCTGCGCACGTAGCGAACGATAAATGGGACACGGCGTTGGCGAATGGCCCACTTCGTAACGTGATTTCTCAGCCGACAGTCATTGTAGAACGTGTAGTCGTGTGCCACAGGACACGTGTATAGCTAAGAATGCCAGGCCGCCGTCAACGGAGGCATTGCCAGCAGACAGACGACTTTACGAGGTGTATGGTGATCGGGCTGAGAAGGGCAGGTTGGTCGCTTCGTCAAATCGCAGCCGATACCCATAGGGATGTGCCCACGGTGCAGCGCCTGTGGCGAAGATGGTTGGCGCAGGGACATGTGGCACGTGCGAGGGGTCCAGGCGCAGCCCGAGTGACGTCAGCACGCGAGGATCGGCGCATCCGCCGCCAAGCGGTGGCAGCCCCGCACGCCACGTCAACCGCCATTCTTCAGCATGTGCAAGACACCCTGACTGTTCCAATATCGACCAGAACAATTTCCCGTCGATTGGTTGAAGGAGGCCTGCACTCCCGGCGTCTGCTCAGAAGACTACCATTGACTCCACAGCATAGACGTGCACGCCTGGCATGGTGCCGGGCTAGAGCGACTTGGATGAGGGAATGGCAGAACGTCGTGTTCTCCGATGAGTCACGCTTCTGTTCTGTCAGTGATAGTCACCGCAGACGAGTGTGGCGTCGGCTTGGAGAAAGGTCAGATCCGGCAGGAACTGTGGAGCGCTCTACCGCTAGACAACGCGGCATCATGGTTTGGGGCGCTATTGCGTATGATTCCACGTCACCTCTAGTGCGTATTCAAGGCACGTTAAATGCCCACCGCTACGTGCAGCATGTGCTGCGGCCGGTGGCACTCCCGTACCTTCAGAGGCTGCCCAATGCTCTGTTTCAGCAGGATAATGCCCGCCCACACACTGCTCGCATCTCCCAACAGGCTCTACGAGGTGTACAGATGCTTCCGTGGCCAGCGTACTCTCCGGATCTCTCACCAATCGAACACGTGTGGGATCTCATTGCACGCCGTTTGCAAACTCTGCCCCAGCCTCGTACGGACGACCAACTGTGGCAAATGGTTGACAGAGAATGGAGAACCATCCCTCAGGGCACCATCCGCACTCTGATTGACTCTGTACCTCGACGTGTTTCTGCGTGCATCGCCGCTCGCGGTGGTCCTACATCCTATTGAGTCGATGCCGTGCGCATTGTGTAACCTGCATATCGGTTTGAAATAAACATCAATTATTCATCCGTGCCGTCTCTGTTTTTTCCCCAACTTTCATCCCTTTCGAACCACTCCTCCTTGGTGTTGCATTGTCACTGTCAGTCAGTGTATTATGATTGTACGGAGAGGTTAAAACACAGTGCCAGCACATAGCCTACCCCTATCGAAGGAGCCTGCACGGTGCCGGCATATAGGCTACTCCTGTTGAAGGAGACTGCACAAGGTTTAACGCCCCCATCAACAACCCTTACTTAATGCTGGCTTTTTGCACGCCCTCGAAACTACCTAAGAATTTAATATACTACAGTAGGGAGAGGGTAAAACCTAGTGCCGGCACATAGCCTACTCCTACCGAATAGCCTGCACACAGCTTATCGCCTCCATCCGACAGATGAATCACCATCAACATCTTATACTCACAACCATTTTCGAAGGAGTCTGCACAATGTTTTACGCCCCCATCAACAACCCTTACTTAATGCTGGCTTTTTGCATGCCCTCGAAACTACCTAAGAATGTAATATATTACAGTAGGGAGAGGGTAAAACCCAGTGCCGGCACATGGCCTACTCCTACCGATGAAGCCTGCACACAGCTTATCGCCTCCATCCGACAGATGAATCGCCATCAACATCTTGTACTCACAATCATTTTCGAAGGAGTCTGCACAAGGTTTAACGTCCCCATCTACAGCCCTTACTAAATGCTGGCTTTTTGCACGCCCTCGAAACTACCTAAGAATGTAATATACTACAGTAGGGAGAGGGCAAAACCCGGTGCCGGAACATAGCCTACTCCTGCTAAAGAGCCTGCACAAGGCTTATCGCCTCCATCCGACTGATGAATCACCATCAACATCTTGTACTCACAATCATTTTCGAAGGAGTCTGCACAAGGTTTAACGTCCCCATCAACAGCCCTTACTTAATGCTGGCTTTTTGCACGCCCTCGAAACTACCTATGAATGTAATAGACTACAGTAGGGAGAGGTTAAAACCCGGTGCCGGCACATAGCCTACTCCTGCCGAAAGAGCCTACACACACCTTATCGCTTCCATCCGACTGATGAATCACCATCAACATCGTGTACTCACAATCATTTCCGAAGGAGTCTGCACAATGTTTAACGTCCCCATCAACAGCCCTTACTTAATGCTGGCGTTTTTGCACGGCCTCGAAACTACCTGAGAATGTAATATGCAACAGTAGGATCGCCTCCATCCGACAAATGAATCATCCTCAACACTCGTGTGCCCGCAGTCATTCTCGCTACTTCGAGAGATAGCGGGTTCGAACCCCTACTGTCGGAAGCCGTAAAAATGCAAATGCTTGGCGAGGGACCTGCGCGATCGTCATAACGTGTAATTGCATGAACTAGCTAGATGCGGTTTTAGCTCAATACCTTTAAGTGCCTACAGGTAAGGAATACCGCGGATGTAGATTAGTACCCTCCCGTTTAAGTCCAGAGGTCGAGGATCGCGCGCTAACTTTCCAAGGCTCGATCCGCTGCAGAACTCTTAAATTCTGACACCTCGGCATCAACAGCAGGTTCGATCCCGGCTTAAATACATCAACCTGCAGAACTCAGCGTAAGACCCTCAGGAGAGCTCTTGTTGCATAAACATTTCGTTCCGACTGTACTGCAAACGTCTGCAATTTTTGATATCCGCTTGGTAACAAGGAGCATATTTACTCGCTGTAGTCTGCGTGAAGCGCTCACAGTTCTTTGTGTATGTCTATGACATGCACATCTCCCGTCTAAGTACTGTCTGCTGTGAATATTATTCTTCAATCTCCAACTTACGGTAAGCCTGAACTGTTAGTTACTGTTTGCAAAGTAACTTCTACGCTAGGTAATAAACATCTACATTCATATATGTTTGTTCTTTTCTTTTTAGGTACAACTAGAATATTATCATTCGAGTTACAGGCTTGAAAGTACGCATTTTATTCATCCGAGTAACAGTCTGCAGCACGTGCATTTTTAAGGTATGTTTTCGAACTTTGAGCTGTAAAGATAGCTAGGCTAGCTGATGTACCCTACACTACATTCATATATGTTTGTTCTTTTTTAGGTACGACCAGAATATTATCATTCGAGTTTCAGGCTTGAACGCACGCATTTTATTCATCCGAGTAACAGTTTGCAGCGTGAAGATTTTAAGGTATGTCCGACCTCTATACGTTGAAACTTGGTTTCTTCCGAACATCAGAACTTTAGTCTAAACATAAATAGTTGTTCTCTTCGATCCTCATGCTATAGACGAGGTTAATCTTATAATTTCAAACTCACAGCAATGTCCGACCTCTATACGTTGAAACTTGGTTTCTTCCGAACATCTTAACTTTAGTCTATTGATAAATAGTCGTTCTCTTCAATCCTCATACTATAGACGAGGTTAATTTTATAATTTCAAACACACATAGCTATGTCTGACCCCAAACAGGCTGAAACTTGGTTTCTTCTAAAACATCGTAACTTTAGTCTATTGATAAATAGTTATTTTCTTTAATCTGCATGTCATAGAAGAGGTTAATCTTATAATTTCAAACTCACAGCAATGTCCTACCTCTATACGTTGAAACTTGGTTTCTTCCGAACATCGTAACTTTAAGCTAATCATAAATAGTTGTTCTCTTCAATCCTCATGCTATAGACGAGGTTAATCTTATAATTTCAAACTTACAGCTATGTCTAACCTCTATACGTTGAAACTTGGTTTCTTCCGAATATCGTAACATTAGTCTAATGATAAATAGTTGTTCTCTTCAATGTTTTATGCTGTAGAAGAGGTTAATCTTATAATTTCAAACTCACAGCAATGTCTGACCTGTACAGGTTCAAACTTGGTTTCTTTCGAACATAGCAACTTTAGTCTATTGATAAATAGTTGTTCTCTTCAATGTTTTATGATGTAGAAGAGGTTAATCTTTTAATTTCAAACTCACAGCAATGTCTGACCTGTACAGGTTCAAACTTGGTTTCTTCCGAACATAGCAACTTTAGTCTATTGATAAATAGTTGTTCTCTTCAATCTTTCATGCTGTAGAAGAGGTTAATCTTATAATTTCAAACTTTCAGCAATGTCTGACCTCTATAGGTTGAAACTTGGTTTCTTCCGAACATCGTAACTTTAGTCTATTGATAAATAGTTATTTTCTTTAATCTGCATGTCATAGAAG
Organism: Anabrus simplex; assembly: GCF_040414725.1. Lineage (NCBI taxonomy): Eukaryota > Metazoa > Arthropoda > Insecta > Orthoptera > Tettigoniidae > Anabrus > Anabrus simplex. Next base: position 599,385,535 of record NC_090266.1, read on the forward strand.
ATGTTAATCTTATAATTTCAAACTCACAGCAATGTCTGACCTGTACAGATTCAAACTTGGTTTCTTCCGAACATCGTAACTTTAATCTATTGATAAATAGTTGTTCTCTTCAATCCTCATCCTATAGACGAGGTTAATCTTATAATTTCAAACTTACAGCTATGTCTAACCTCTATACGTTGAAACTTGTTTTCTTCAGAACATCGTAACATTAGTCTAATGATAAATAGTTATTTTCTTTAATCTGCATGTCATAGAAGATGTTAATTTTATAATTTCAAACTCACAGCAATGTCTGACCTGTACAGGTTCAAACTTGGTTTCTTCCGAACATAGCAACTTTAGTCTATTTATAAATAGTTGTTCTCTGCAATCTTTCATGCTGTAGAAGAGGTTAATCTTATAATTTCAAACTTTCAGCAATTTCTGACCTCTATAGGTTGAAACTTGGTTTCTTCCGAACATAGCAACTTTAGACTATTGATAGATAGTTGTTCTCTTCAATCTTTCATGCTGTAGAAGAGGTTAATCTTATAATTTCAAACTCACAGCCATGTCCGACCTCTATAGGTTGAAACATGGTTTCTTCTGAAAATCGTAACTTTAGTCTATTGATAAATATTTGTTCTCTTCAATCCTCATGCTGTAGAAGAGGTTAATCTTATAATTTCAAACTCACAGCCATGTCCGACCTCTATAGGTTGAAACTTGGTTTCTTCTGAACATCACAACATTAGTCTAATAATAAATAGTTGTTCTCTTTAATCCACATGCTGTAGAAGAGGTTAATCTTATAATTTCAAACTCACAGCCATGTCCGACATCTATACGTTGAAACTTGCTTTCTTCCGAACATCACAACTTTAGTCTAATGATAAATAGTTGTTCCCTTCAATCCTCATGATGTAGAAGAGGTTAATCTTATAATTTCAAACTCACAGCCATGTCCGACCTCTATAGGGTGAAACTTGGTTTCTTCGGAACATCACAACTTTAGTCTAATGATAAATAGTTATTCTCTTCAGTCAGCATGCTGTAGAAGAGGTTAATCTTATAATTTCAATCTTTCAGCAATGTCTGACTTCTATAGGTTGAAACTTGGTTTCTTTCGAACATAGCAACTTTCGCCTAATCTCTATTGGTTGTTCTCTTTTCAGATGTTCCAGTGCTGTGGGGAATGCAATGTAACGTTTACAAGGCGAGATAACTTCATGCGCCATATGAAATCAAAACACCCTAGCATAACATCTGCTTTATGTAAAGTTTGTGGTGTGTATTTCGCTAACGTAGAGCGATACGAGGCTCACTTAGTAGAAGCGCATCAGGTATCTACTTGCAATTATAACCCTCAGGTAATGGGAGAAAAGCGTAAAAAAACGGATGTAGCTGTAGAAAGTACTAGTAGTAAAAAACCTAGAAAAAATCATGAACTTCAAACTATTCACTGCGAGCACTGTAACACTGATGTACCATCTTCACATTTTCAGGGACACATACGGAGTAATGCGCATAAAAATAATGCGTGTAGAAGTGGTAGCAACGCAAACATCGAGGAAATTTATACAGCATTTAAAAGTAGGATTTCTAGTTACAGAATTCGCACCAGTCAAAAGTTTCAGAGCATTTCAAACTTCTTAAATTGTGTTCAACCGGATGTACAACAGCTTCTTGCTAAATCTTTGTCCAATCATAATTTATTTAAAGTTAATTTTGAACATTTCGCCTTGTACATTAAAAGCACTGATGAATCCGAAATAACGGACATTAAATCATTTAATACGAAGAATTTTGTCATAAGTGAGTCGACTAATTTTGGTGATATACTTAGGGATGTCTCTAACATTATTTCAACTAAGAGCGAGGAATTTCAGGAAAAGGAATCAGGGTGGGCTTTAGTTGAAATAATGTATCTAGAAGTTAACATCAATGAGTACAATCCCATGCGAGGTTCATCGTACATCGAGCTGCCGACATGGATTCAGCAAAGAAAAGCTGTTGTAAACATCCAAGACAATGACGAAGCATGTTTTGCATGGACGGTGATGTCGGCTTTAAATTCTGCTAAATCGAATGTAGCGAATAGAACATCATCGTATCCACACTATTCAACGCAGCTAAATTTCGATAGTATAGAATTTCCTGTGCAGTTAAAAGATATTAAGCGCTTTGAAGAACTAAATAACATTAGCATTAATGTGTATAGTGTAGAGAAAAAGTCTGTAGTAGGCCTTCTGTATTATACATGTCATAAAAAGAGTACTCATGTTAACTTACTCTATATCGAAAACAGTGAGAATAGCCACTTTTGCTGGATTAAAAATCTGAGTAGACTTGTTGGTAATCAGTTGTCAAAACATGATGGTAAAAATTGGCTATGTGATGGATGCTTGCAGTATTTTAGAACTAAAGATCAGTTAACGAAGCATTCCAAGAATGACTGCAATCATGTACGTACAGAGATACCTACTACAGGCAATGATGTTTTAAAATTTACAAATTTTCACAAGCAGATGTGGGTAACTTTCGTGATTTATGCAGACTTTGAAGCCATCCTCACGCCATGCAACACATGCTTACCTAATCCTGACAACTCTTTCACTAATACTACGCACATGCATGTCCCGTATAGCTTCGCGTATTACATCAAGTGTAGTTATGATAGTACACTTAACAAGTTAGAGCTGTATCGAGGACCTGATGCTGCTAAAGTATTTTTAGAAAGACTTGAAAGTGATGCAGTTCATCTTGGTCGTATTCTAAATAGTAATATTCCTATGAAGCCACTCACCGAAATTCAGTTAAATGATCATGAACGTGCTACAAAGTGTAGCATTTGTGATGGGGAATTTTCCGAAAATGACCCTAAAGTTTTTGATCATGATCATTTAACTGGTTTCTACAGATGTGCCGCTCATTATAGCTGTAATCTTAAGTACAGAGTTCCTAAATTTATCCCTGTAATTTTTCATAACTTATCTGGTTACGACTCACATTTCATCATTTCACAATTTGGAGCTTCAGATGAAAAAGTAGATATAATCCCTCAGAATAAAGAGCGGTACATTGCGTTTGCAAAGTCTGTAAAAGTAGATGCGGAGCATTCTATAAAACTGAGATTCCTTGACTCGTTTCGCTTTATGGCGAGTAACCTCGATAAACTTTCTAGTCATTTAGAGCCAGAACAATTTACGGAAATTCGACGCGTTTTTCCTGAAGAAGCGCAGTTTAATTTACTTCGGCGTAAGGGTGTTTTTGTTATGAATATCTTGACTGCTTAGAACGCCTCGAAGAACGTGCTTTACCATCGAAACAATCCTTTTACAGCTCGCTGAATTCAGCGGATATTAGCGATGATGACTATTTACACGCACAACATATCTGGGAGCAGTTCCACATTCAAACGCTAGGTGAATACTCCGACTTATATTTAAAGACGGATGTACTTTTGTTAGCTGATGTTTTTGAAAATTTTCGCTGTGTTTGCAAGAAAACCTACAGCCTTGACCCATGTCAGTATTTTACTGCGCCTGGGTTAAGTTGGGATGCGATGTTAAAATACACGCAGGTGAATTTGGAACTGCTAACTGATATTGATATGGTGCACTTTATAAAATCATCTATTCGAGGCGGTCTAAGTCAGTGCAGCGGGCGGTATTCTAAAGCAAATAATAAGTACATGCCGAGTTTCGATTCTAGTCAGGAATCTCAGTATATTGTTTATCTCGATGCTAATAATCAGTATAGGTGGGCGATGAGTCAGCATCTACCGGTGAGTGGTTTCCGCTGGCTAACGCAGTGCGAAATTGATGCTTTACAGCTGCACGCCCTAGGCGATGAAGCTGATAAAGGCTATTTCCTCGAAGTTGACTTACAGTATCCTAAAGAGTTACACACTTCTCATAATGACTTACCGTTCTGCCCTGAAAATATGAAGCCTCCGTACATCGCATCAACGACGAAAATGCTAATTGCTAATTTGTGTGATAAATCTAAGTATATCATTCATTACCGAAATTTAAAACAGTGTTTGCAGCATGGTTTGAAGTTATCCAAAATTCATCGCGTACTAGAATTTAATCAATCACCGTGGCTAAAGCCATATATCGATCTGAACAATAATTTAAGAACGAATGCGGTTAACGAGTTTGAAAAAGATTTCTACAAGCTCATGAATAACAGTGTGTTTGGTAAGACTATGGAAAATGTTGACAAACGCGTTGATGTAAAATTGATTACAAACTGGGATAATATTAAGAAAAGGTATGGTGCTACTATTTAATAAGTAAACCAAATTTCCACAGCTGCACCATCATACATGAGAATTTAGTTATTATACAGATGAATCGTGTTAAGGTTAAGTATGACAAACCTACCTACGTCGGCTTTGCAGTACTTGAATTGGCTAAAACACTCATGTATGAATTCCATTACGATTATATGATGAAGAAGTACGCGCATAATGCGCAATTGCTCTACACAGATACCGATTCGTTTATTTATCAAATCAAAACTGATGACTATTACAATGATATAAAGCCAGACTTGGGTAGGTTTGATACAAGTAACTATCCTGCAAATAATCAATATCATCTACCGCTAGTGAACAAAAAGGTTCTAGGTAAAATGAAAGATGAATGTGCTGGGAATATTATCGATTCATTTGTAGGTACTAAATCCAAGTCATATTGCATAAAACTCTTAAATGAACTACAAATAAAGAGATTGAAGGGGGTTAAAAAGAATGTCGTTCAGAATCAGCTAAGTTTTGAAAACTATAACAATTGCATTAAAAGTAATCCACCTATTTTGCATAAGCAAATGTCTGTCATTAGAAGCAAGAAGCACCAGTTGCACACTCATTTAATTAGTAAGAGAGCCCTTAATAGTGACGACTGCAAACGGTTTGTCATTCCAAATTCTACCAACACTCTAGCCTGGGGGCATAGTAGTATTGATAGGTACTACTTTACATAAAGCGGATGTGTGTAAACATTATGCTAGAGGTGTGTACTTTGTAAAATATATACGTTACGCTGTCTTACATCACAATTCACTGTACATATTGTATAAAGATAGGGAGAGGTACGCTGAGAGCGTAGTACGGCAAGTTTAAACTTGTACATACAAGAATTGCGTCGAGAATGGGAGAAGTACGCAAACATCACTACGGTAAAATGATTCGAGATAAAACTTGTACATACAAGATGTAAATAAATAATGTAGAATTGGCATATTCTTTTATTTTAGATTAGGTATTACCTTCCTCCCGCTCCGTATTTGCAAGATAGAGTTTCGTTTATTACTCAAAGAAGAAAAGCACGAAAGAAGGTGATGAGTAGATTCGTAAGTATGTTATTGTCTAGCTCATGTTGAGAAGAGATTTTTTCTTTTTCTAAACAGTGTTTGATTGCAATGCAGTGTTCAACAACATCGAACTATAAACGGTAGTATGTGTTCAAGTCTAAACTTGCAATACCGTTGCTTTTGCAATGCATGTTCGATAGAGATGTAGCTTGATAGAGGAAGAAGAGCAGCTTAGTAAGTATGTTGAGAAGATAATTTTTTCTTTCTAAACAGTGCTCGATTCTAGTCATACAATGCAGTGTTCAACAACATCGAACACTAGTATGCAGTTCAAGTTGTAATAAGTTTTGAACAGTAGTATGTGTGTTCAAGTCTAAACATGCATCACTGCGGGTATGCGAGCGGATGACAGCTAACGAAATTGCCCCGCATGAGGGCAGCACGGTGCTCTGTTCATTAAAGATGGTGGATGACAGCTAACGAAATTGGCCGCATGATAGTGGCATAGTGCTCTGTTGGTTAAAGATGGCGGGTGGCCGATGACAGGTGACGAATTTGCAGCTACTGCGATAAAGAGGGCAGCACGGTGCTCTGTAGTTTAAAGATGGCGGATGACAGCTGTCAAAAGGGCACGTGGATTTGTTTATCTCGCGCTTGTGAGGTTAAGTTGGTACTACTGAGGTTTAGGCCCGTCAAGATGGCAGTACTGAGGTAAGCGATGCGTTGTTGTCTGTCAAAAAGCACGTGGCTGTCAAAAAACACGTGGATTTGTTTACCTCGCGCTAGTAAGGTTAAGTTGGTACCACTGAGGTTTAGGCCCGTCAAGATGGCAGTACTGAGGTTAGCGATGCGTTGTTGTCTGTCAAAAAGCACGTGGCTGTCAAAAAACACGTGGATTTGTTTACCTCGCGCTAGTAAGGTTAAGTTGGTACCACTGAGGTTTAGGCCCGTCAAGATGGCAGTACTAAGGTTAGCGATGTGTTGTTGTCTGTCAGAAAGCACGTGGCTGTCAAAAAACACGTGGATTTGTTTACCTCGCGCTAGTAAGGTTAAGTTGGTACCACTGAGGTTTAGGCCCGTCAAGATGGCAGCAGTGAGGTTAGCGATGCGTTGTTGTCGATGACAGCTGTCAAAAAGCACGTGGCTTTGTTTAGAAAGTCAAATCTCGCTCCAAAATTCAAATTTCCCGCCAAAATTCAAATTTCCCGCGGGAGGAGGAGGCGGCAGAACTGTCCAATTATACTACTGTTATCTGGTCTTCCTGTCCACTCTGAGTTCTTCTAGAGTATTATTATTATTATTATTATTATTATTATTAAGCCTCCGTGGCTCAGGCGGCAGCACACCGGCCTCTCACCGCTGGGTTCAGTGGTTCAAATCCCGGTCACTCCATGTGAGATTTGTGCTGGACAAAGCGGAGGTGGGACAGGTTCTTCTCCGGGTACTCCGGTTTTCCCTGTCATATTTCATTCCAGAAAAACTCCCCAGTATCATTTCATTTCATCTGTCATCCACTAATCATTGCCCCAGAGGAGTGCGACAGGCTTCGGCAGCCGGCACAAGCCCTATCCTCGCCGCTAGATGGGGGCTTCATTCATTCCATTCCTGATCTGGTCAAATGATGTAAACATGCTGTGGATTTTCATTTTCATTATTATTATCATTATTATTATTATTAATATATCACATACCTCTCGCAGGCCGCATCTTCTCTTTCATTGTATCATGCCCTAGTCATATATTGCAAGGAGTATCTGACAGAGGGGGCATGACTTTAAAACGCAGATTGCAGTGCAAGAACCAGCTAGCGAACATGCAAAAGATAAGGGGACTCAACGGGCAAACGTCTGAGTAGAGAGAGTGGGAGAGAAAATACTATTCGTTCCTCTTTGGAGAACTTAGGTCACTTTAGATTAGCGTCTTCCTTGAATGAGTTCGACCAATAGGGAGTTTGGGCTATTAGCCTGTCTCACGCCAGCGAACCCTATCGAAGGAGGAAATTGATTTTTACAAGGCCCGGTATAGCTGTCTACTAATTAAAAACAAGAAGCCTTTATTAGGAACTTTCAGTACATTTCTTGTATTAGTGTAGATACCCTACTTGTGCATATTACGAGCTGCACCCTGACATCTGTAAGAGGGCGTGTTTCCCCGTAAGTCGCGATGAGTGTGATGTAACCGGCTGCGTACGACATTTAGTCCCTAGACGCTCCATTTAGTAATTACAGTTTAAGCCTTCTGAGAAAATAAGTGGTAAAAATGAAATGGCGTATGGCTTTTAGTGCCGGGGGTGTCCGAGGACAAGTTCGGCTCGCCAGATGCAGGTCCTTGGATTTTTCGCCCGTAGGCGAGCTGCGCGCCATGATGGGGATGAAATAAGGTCATGGATTATATGAAAATTGGGAGTAGTGTTAAATAATATGTAAATTAGGTAATCAGAATAATTGACCAGTGGAGTAATCCTTTATGCCACGAACCTGCTACGCAGGCGTAGCAGGGGGAGAGGTGATACTCCCACGTGGCGCGTCCCTGGTGGCGGATAGGGGGGTCCTAACCGGCTTGCCGGCGGACTTGAGGGAAATAAAATACCTCTCGCGGACCAAACACACTACCCCCTGCGGGTGGGGGACGCACATGTAGAATACACCCGCGGTATCCCCTGCCTGTCGTAAGAGGCGACTAAAAGGGGCGACCAAGGGCTGACTGAATTAGAACCATGAAACTAATTTTGAATCCTACCATCACGAGGGGAACACCATATGTTGCCTGTACTTGCGGGTAGTACCACTAAATTCGGTACGAAATAGGTTTGTGATTAGTGGAAGTAAAAGCCTGGCCTGGTGGATTCCAATACCCGTGCGTCGTACCCATGTGTGCAACACCGCGGGTCTGGGCGTAGCCTGTGAGTTGTACCACTATATGAGCAGCACCGTGGGTCTGCGTTGCCTGTGATTAGTACCCACTATGTGAGGAACACCACGGGAATACCGGCGATCGTGTTTAGTACACCTAGGTGGGGAACCTTCTCGGTTTGCGTTGGCTATGAGTTGGGCCATTGTGTGAGACACACCATAGGTCTGCGTTACTTGTACGTATTACAATACTTGTGAGTAGTACCATCTTTTGTGGAACACCGTGAGTCTTCGCTCCTTCTGATTAACACCCCAACATGACACATACCATGGTTCTATTTTACTCGTGACATGTACCATTCTGTGGGGCCTTAGACGTGGATTTTGCACCCCCTTTAGACACCAAGCATCATTGTGCTTTATAAATGGTTCCTTGGTCGGTAATAATGTCATTTTCGATCTGTATTGCGTCCGATCCACTGGTTTTTGTTTGTTTGTTTTGTGTTTTGTTGAGTTCCTGTCCATCCATTCATTCTTCATGCCATATTTTATTTTCATTTTGGTCAGTGGATGCCTTTGCAATTTTTGTTCTTTCATTTCGTACCATTAGGGGCCGATGACCTTCGATGTTAGGCCCCTTAAAACAACAAGCATCATCATCATCAATCCTTTATGCTAAGTGGGAAATCCAGATCCTAACCTGAGCTTACATTCACGACCTAGTCAGTGAAATATTTATCAAAACGGTACTTCTCCACCCACACTGTAAGATCTTCGGAGTTTTCCAACTCATACTATAAACGTCCGTGTGAAGCGTGATCAAACAATGAATAATATTTCACCTTGGTTGTTTAAAAGTACAATTAACATTAATTCGATCAAATAGTTCTTGAGTCATAGCGTGCACGATTAAAGGTTCGAACTCGTGCCCTTGAAGCGTTGCCACCCATAAGTCGTGTCAAAGCCAGTACCGCTGTCAAAGGCAATGGCTATCAATGAAGTAATACGTGGTTGCCAGCCATTAAGGATTTACGTACGTAGTTCTCTTTCCTGTCCTTTCACTATAGTTATTTAGTTTCGGTGTTTTTCACATTCATACGTCCCTCATCACCAGATGTCTCATTCCATGCTATGCGTTAAATGTCATGCATTCGTAACGTGTGTACAACAGTTAGCATTTGCCTCTGGCCTATGGCCGAGATATCCAGAGTCCCATAAGAGCAACATACGTGCAATAGCCCTCGCCCTGCTTCCCTGAGTTACTTCCATAATAGCAATGTATACGCTTTAGCGCCTGGTCCAGTTCCTCAGAATTAGCCCCATAAGGGCTATGTATAAGCATTAGCCCCTGGCTCAGGTGCCGGGAGTTAGTCCCGTAAGTGCAATGTATACCCGTTAGCCCCTAGCCCAACTCACAAGATTTAGTCCCATATGAGCAATGTAAACGCATTAGCCCCTGGCCCAGCTCCACAGAGTTAGTCTCATAAGGGCATTGTGCAAAAATTAGCCCCTGATCCCGACATGGCCTAATTTCACTACTGATATACTTCGAGCCCTCAGCCCGAAAGCTAATTGAGGTCTCGAACAGATTTAGCATTAATTCTCATTGATTAGGTCTTAGTTTATACTTGTCATAGACTCATGGTCTAGGTGTTCAGTGACTAGGTAAAGAGATGGCAAATGTTTAATGGTGAGGTTACCTTCTTCTACGACTCGGAAAGTGCTATCACCTCCATCAGTGTACAAGGCCAAAGAAATGTGTACAATGAGTGACCTTCACACTATTCATAACAGGGACTGGCTGCAAACGGAATTATGTTACTATCGTCCGCGTCAAATTGGAAGACTCTTGGCTTCGGTAAGCTAATCAGAACTGACCAACTAAGAGGCCGCTATGTGGTCTAGTGATGGGATATTCTATTCCTTTTACTGAATCTATTCATTTGATTCCGTTCACGTTACTGAATCGATACAGTGAGCCGATCCTAGGCTCATTAGAGTAATCGATCCTATTGCATCTGTGTAGTGTGTACTGATAAGCCAGCAGCAACAACATTCCATGCTTGCTGCTGCCATCTGGTCTTCATTATAAACTGCCTTCCAATGCATCATCTAGCTTTCAGATACACACTTCTCCTGCAGCCAATTTTTCGCATCGATTTTTGATGTTACAAAGCCTTCCCCCGACAGTGACAACTCCATTAAATAAGTACGAGTATAAAAAAGGTTAGATGAAAAATATTATTTGTACACGCAATCGTCAATGATCTGCATTTAGAGCTGTCGTCCAGGTGGGAGATTCACTTTCAATTGTTTGCCTAGTATTTTCTTAAACGATTTCAAAGAACTTGGAAAATTCATTATATTCACGGTAAGGACATAATAAAAAAAGAAGTTAAGAATTGAATTGCAGAAAAATAGGTACTTGTGCAGTACTGTACATGCTTATTATTATATTCAAATTGATCATGTAGCCATCACCGGGCAAAACTAAAAAGAAGTCATGAATGCTAGAGAGAGTCATAAAAGGAATTATAGATACAGATCATTACTTGTCCTTAGTAAAAGTGCAGTTTCAGCCTAACAGGTGCAAAATGAGAAAATTGAAAACGCCAAAAATTGACCCAGATATTTTCAAATTAAATACCGATAGTTTCCTTGTAAATTTACCATCCAATGTCTCCTCAGACTGGAATAATCTTAAAAATATGTAGTATGCAAGGCATCCCAGGAAATTGGCACACCGCCTTAAAAACGGAAACACAGATGGTGGAATGACACATGTGACAAAGAAATAGAACTAAGAATTAGAACATGGAAAATATGGAACTCTCATACAACTGAAATTAAATGGCAATAATTTCTCAAAGTACAGAAGGAAACACCCAAAAATATTAGAGCAGAAAAACGAAAACAAGACAAACCTTCTGAAGGAAATTGGCCAGGCCTTCCAGAAAAACAACTGTAGAAACTACTACAAGAATTTTAAAGAAGAACTCCAAAATTACCAAGCGCACAGTCTTTGCTTCAAACGTCCAGAAAATCCACAAAACCGCTTAACCTCTGAGAAACCTACACCAAATCCAGACTCAGAACCTCCCACTCTAGAAGAAATCAAGCAAATAATTAAAGAATTGAAAGATAATACAGCATCAGGAGAAGATGGGATAATTAGTGAAATGATGAAAACAGGTTGTGAGAAAATTTCATACGCAATTCAATAATTCATAAAGAACATTTGAAATACTGAGAAAATTCCAGAAGACTGGAAATGTGCACTAATTCATCCACTCCACAAGAAAGGGGATAAATCAAACATAAACAATTACAGAGGGATTTCATTACTATCAGTCGTCGACAAACATTTCTCTAAAGCCCTATTGAATAGATTAGAGAATCAAACCGACCACTTCATTGGAGTATATCAGGCAGGGTTTCGAAAAGGAAGATCATACCCAGAACAAATCTTAAACCTAAAAACTATTTTACAAATTCGTAAAATAAAACGCACAATAATTACCTTTGTCGACTACAAAAAAGCTTATGATTCAATAGACCGACGGGCTCTATTCAACATACTTGAGGAATTTCAAGTCGACAGAAAAACGAAGTAAACTCTAACAGGCACAACAGCGAAAGTTACATTTTTGGGAGAAATTTCAGAACCAATCGAAATTATAACAGGGATCAGACAAGGCGATAGATTATCACCACTTCTATTTCAAGCTAGTTCTGGAAATAGTGATTCGAGACTGGAAAAATGAAACTAAAGGGATCAATATTGGTAGAATTCTCAAAGTCAAAATTCGCCTTGATTGCCTCGCCTTTGCAGGTGACTTGGAAATCCTCTCCAACAACAAACAAGAAGCACTCCAGTCCATAGAAAACTTCATGAAATAGCGACAAGAACAGGTCTGCAAATTTCATATGAAAAGGCAAAGTATATGGAAGGTTAAAAATCAAGATCTAACAACCATCCTATAATCACTATATATGGGAAAATCTGTAAAGTAGATAAATTCGAATACCTAGGCGAAATTATACAACCAAACGGGATAAATAAGCACGCAAACAAGGAAAGTACAAAATTACAAAAAGCATACACAATTGTCTAGAGCACATACAACACAATATCTATTTCCCAAACGCAAAATTATGACACTACAATACAGTTGTCAGACCGAAAGCCCTTTATGCATCAGAAACTCTGGTAATTGGTGGCAGATCACAAATAAAAAACAAGAAAGGAAAATTCTCAGGAAAATTCTAGGACCTAAATGCGAAAATGGTATTTGGATGAAAAGGAAATCACAGGACATCTATCTATAACAGAAAAAATCACAGACACCATTAGAAAAAGAATATTCAAATTCTATAGAAACCTGATCAGGATGGATAACAATAGGCTAACAAAGAAAATACTAAATCTCGCAGTATCTCTAAAAAATCACAGTAACTGTTTTACAGAAATACACAAAGATCTACAAAAAATTGGTATAAATGAAGACATCTTGCAAGACAGAAAGAAATTCAGAAATCTGATAAACGAACATAAATTTGCTGATCGGCCTGAAATACAAGCTACAGGATGGATGGAAGAACGCAAAAAGAAGCACAGCGAAAGGATGAAGAGATTCTGGGAAGACTGGAAGAAACGTTGTGCTAAATAAGTTCACACGTGCTCCTTACTTGGGCATAACGAATCAAAAAAGGTAATAATTCGTGTTACGGAGTTTTGTGGATTTGCAGAGGTGAAAGAAGGTGCGGGCTGGAATAGGTCTCAACTACAAAATTAAAGTTAATTTAAAACTTTAACAAGGTTATATTTTCTTTTCAAAATCAACAGATAACAACGGTTAACAATTCTCACTAGGTGAAATAACAAAGAACACTCAGGTACAATGCAAATTTACAAATTCTGGGCTACGAGCCCCAAAGTCTGAGTTCTCGACCCACAACCACAAATATCAAAGGGCACAAGACCCTTAATTACATGGAGCTCTTGCTCCCGCTTAGTAGTATCAAGCCTCATAGAGGCACTTTCCAAACAAACCAGAAAGAGCTGACCTGCTCTCAATCTTATAAGCACAAACAACTTTACTTCTACCTGCCCTCAAGGCACACCAAGAAACAGGGGTATTTGATACCCAACCTACAGGGCCTTTACATGAGGAAAATAAAACATCAGGTTAAGTTACTGGACCATAATACAAAATTGAACGGAGGCGAAGCTTGCACTCCTAATACACTTTTAAAACCTACTTGGCACTAGGCCGCTTACGCAAGTGCTAATCCCATACTAAGGAGGTGACACGTATAAGAAAACTTTATTACATTAAGAAGAGTAGGAAAACGGTTATGAAAACGTAGTCACCTCAAAACAATATGAGTGGGAGCTCGAGAGGGTTAGGCACTCTCTATCCCAATTTGTAGTTAAAGAGACGGAATTTTCATCAAATGTTTTTTACATTTTAAAGGTAGGTTACATGAGAAAAAGTTTCGAACCTGCCCCGAGGGTTAAACTGCTGAGCTAGAAAGAAATAAAGTTATTAAACGGCCATTACCTTGTTGATGAACTGCTGCCAGAAGAAAGAGGCGCTACCCGCCCCCTGCTACATAATCACACACTACGCAAGATGTCGATGAAGTGGCCAGGAGATCAGAAAATTAGCAGTTTTTATACCCTCGCGGAAAATTCGAGACGTTTCATGAATGATTACAACCCGCTCACAAAATTTTATTGGATAACAGCAAAAACTAATACACAAGACGAGGAAGAAACACCTCATTGGTGGAAAATTAATTAAAGAAATTCCTGATTGGCTACATTCAAAACAGGCGGAAAGAAAGGATTATATTTGCCAACCTACAACTGACAGAGCAAAATGTAGTTAAGACAAAACTTATGAATACAAAATTTCTTCAAGAAGGTACACTCCTTTACACCAGAGTGCGTTATCATAGTTTTGGTAGAGACATCTGTTAGAGAATGTCCAAATTTCTTGATACGGAGCAAACAAACACAAATCGAAATAGACACAGTTCAGAACACTTCCAAATTGCCAAATAGTGACATCTTCCGAGAAACCGTTCAGTTAATACAGTTGGTTAAAGTTCAGGCTTTCTCCTGTAGAGGAGTTCCAACTGGCGCAATATTTGAATTAGCGGCGTGGAGGTGTACCACCCGGTACAATGGGCATAACTCAAATTCTATACACTACCTTATGGGTTTCCACAGTTCTCTGAAAGTCACAACTCTATTATATATACAGAATTAGACGTAAACATACCTGTGTCCACAATAAGTAGCCTACATCTATCTATCTATCTATCTATCTATCTCTCTCTCTATATATATATATAAGAGTTTTGTCCGTACATTGCTCAGAATTGGAAAACAATGGTATTTCTGCATCGGTCATGCCCGTAGAAACAAGGAAATGCACTTTTTTTTAATTTGCCGTAATGTCTGTCTGTCTGTCTGTCTGTCTGTCTGTCTGTCTGTCTGTCTGTCTGTCTGTCTGTCTGTCTGTCTGTCTGTCTGTCTGGCTGTCTGTCTGTACACGCATCAGTAGAAAAGGGCTACAGAGAACTTAATGAAAATTGGTATGCAAAGTCGAGGAGTAAGTCGCTACAATCTAGGCTATAAATAACTTTACTCACACTGATGGAAATGGCAGTTTAGGGGATGTCCGAAAAGTTAATTGTCAGTTACTTGTGTTATTAGTGGTCCTATCTTAATAACAGTTGGTATGTAAAGTCGGAGAATAATCCGCTACAATCTAGGCTATAAACATTTTATTTACGCTGAATGAAATTGTAGTTTAGGGGAAGGCCTAAAATTCAATTCTTAAATATTTACATTATTAGTGGTCCTATCTCATTGAAAATTGGTATGTGAAGTCGGAGAATGAGCCACTATAATCTAGACTATACATCACTGAATTCACCATGAGTGAAATGGTAGTTTAGTGGAAGGTCTAAAATATATAATTTCAAATATTTATATTATTAATGGTCGTATCGATAAATACCACATAACCAAAGTTATATAGAATTACATTTCCGACCATTTATGTCTTATACATTTTTACCGTACCGACTATGGTAACACAGATATTCATGAATTTGTATTTTTGTTGCAAGTCCATATCAACGCCCGGTCACGAGAAAATGCGTTAACAGAAGTTAATAAAAATCGGTATATAGAGTCGGGGAATAAGAAACTACAGTATCGGCTATAAACAATTTTATTCACCCTGGATGAAACTGTAGTTTAGGGAAAGACGCCTAAAATATAATTTTTAATTACCTATATTATTGATCCTATTGACAAGTACTACATAACAAAAGTTATAGAGAATACAATTTCCGATCATTTACGTTTTATTCAGTTTTAACGTACTGACAATGATAAGGGTGGTATTTCATAGTTGGAATAAAACTAAATGTGAAGGCTTACAATATCGAAAGGGCATAACATTGATCAACAATAACATGACATTGTCCATTGTTTGTTGTGATGTTCTTTGCCTATTATGCTGCCTCTCAACTCCGATAGATGGCATTACAGCTGACTGAATGTTGCCGGGAAATAGCCGGGGAGTTAGAAAACTTTCTCCTTTAGCATGCCATTCCTTTGGTTCATACATTTTCTTATACAGCTGGTACGTAACACACTGGTTCATCATTCCAGCTGTTCGATCCCTACTCTGACGCGCTGTATTGAATGAGCAGTGGGCATACTTAAGGCAGAGGCTCACTTAGTAGTAGTAGTAGTAGTAGTAGTAGTAGTAGTAGTAGCAGTAGTAGTAGCAGTAGCAGTAGCAGTAGCAGTAGTATACACTGGTCTTGAATAACAGTTAGGGCTATTCCAAATTATAGCACCACAATTCACTAAATAACTCATAACTCAACCCTGAAAAGAGCTGCTTCTTCCTCTTCATTTTTATTAAATTCTACATTAATTTTATTCCAAATTAGCAGTGAAGAAGGGGTTTCTCTTCTGGCTTGGAGGAAAAATTTGCCTCCAAGTCAGATAGATTTTTCCGCCGTCAATGTAGTGAATTGATACTTTCCGACTCATCGGGTACTCCTAGGAAACGGATTAGCAAAAGGGCATAGTTTTTGCCCTGGGAATCGCCACTATTCGAACCCCTCCTCGCCGAAGAGGGACGAAAAATGTTCACGGATCACGGTAGTCTGTGGCTTGGCCATTCCTGCTCTGGAAATTTGGACTGTTAGATGTGCAGTTTAGTCCTGTTCGTTAAAAGTGAGAAAATGTCTGATTTTTCATTTGATCGAGTATTTCATATTGTACTTGTCCAAGGCTTCAGTACATAAACAATTTACCGTGGTTCATAAATATAATATCAGAATGCAGCACCTCCGGTGAGCTTCGAACTCAGCCCGGTTATCGAAGTCTCACCCTCGCGTACTACAACGATTCGCTAGCTGAGTCGATATAGCATTTTCGGGTCTGACTGGACCGTCCGATGGGGCGATAATCTTCTAGTAATCTCTATAGTAGGGGAATATTAATTATGAGAGGAACACTAATTCATTACTAATGAGAAGAGAAACTATATCTCATATAACAAATTTACTATACTAGTGAAACACATCTTATTCACATGGATATGCCATACAAACACATACAAACACATACGTACTTACAAACATATGGTATTTAAGGTGATCTTGACGTTTAAATGTTCGGTAGTCTCTCTCTACACCTCATTCTACGTTCAATTATTTCAAACTTAAGAGGCGTTCCCTCTCGAACTATTTACACTATTTCAGACATAGCGAAGCGTTTCCTCTCGAATTATTTGCACTCTACACTTACACTTGTCACTTTGCGCACACATTTAATTAGTATGGCCATACCTGCTGTAATTCTGTTTACCTATCGAGAATTAATATATTCAAATTATATCAACTTACTATATCCTATGATCGGATAAACTGAAGTAAACGTATGTTTCTTATGTATACATTTCCAAATCTTTGAAAGTCGTATCACAACACTTCCCTAAATTAATCATTGCTGAATATGCAATATAATACACACGCTCGTTCATTAGGATTCCAGCAAATATACCCACATGACATTATGTACAACGCTGCAATCCTGTATACAAAAAAGAACATGGAACGAGTTCAACATCCAATATCTCTTTAATATACAATTAGCACTTCCTGCAATAAAATATACAAACACTTGTGCCCTTTAAATACACTAGATGAAGTTGGAGGAAGTTCAATCCATCTGTCGGTAGTAACAGTGAACACACAAACTTTCACTATATCCAAGGAGCGAACCTCGGGCTCCTGAGACATGAACATGCAAATCTGAAAACCTAGTCGCTTTAAATGGTTAAAGAAGAAATTGGTGGGGATCGTCCATCTAAGAATAATAGAGCTCAATCGACGGTGTCCATAATAAATAATAGCTTGAGTCATTGTCTCCAGGGGAATACGAGAGACAATACTTCTCTACTCTTCACAGACAGAGCGAGCGCTCGGCCTGTCTCCATCCCCTTTTGCCGAGCATCATAAATAACTCCAGGCATGGCCTGGTTCACTTTCAACACACAATGGTTCACCTGTTCTGGGTCCCTTTAAATCTATCATTTCATGGCCGAATACATCATTTTTTTCCTGTTATTTACATCTCGTATCTACTTCCGGAATTAATTATTTTATATATATAGCGGCACATTCCTCGCACTGATCAATTTAACTTGAAAGGGGCTTCATCTACATTCGCAATATCATATCAAACTACAGTATGGACAGTAAGCTGTCTCCTTCTCACTCGATACGCCGAAAGAAGCTATTTTTGGAGATGAACTACTACAAGGGTCAATTTATTTCAAGCAAATCCCGAGTTAAATAAGTACACAATGCATAATCCAATTTCATGTCTCAGTCGCTCTCTCCGATGTCTTAAATTCTAAATGGGACTTTCCTATATAATTACGCGAAGCGCCCAATTAACATATTGAGTCACTTGTGATGACTCCTGTTATCTAGTGAATCGTGATGATCTGAGTCATTTATACAGAATATTCACGCCCTATTTTTTACGACACTTCGCACTTAAATCTACGTCATGCACTATAATCCCTTGCAAACAAACAGAAATGAAATATGGTTGCCCCAACCATTGAAGAAATATTTCCTATAAAACCCATCAAATAAAATGCTGTTATCCCGCTGAAATAGCATATTGGTTATCTACGTTACATCTGCATGCAAATCTACTCTATATTTACACTGGAAGACGACTTTCAAAGCTACCAATATTTGGAAATGCACTGATCCTTCAGGAAACCACGAACACAGCTTTACAGGAGGGCAAACCCATGTGTCTATTCGGTCTGCATGATGCCTGCAGCGATATGGAGACCTTTAATGACGAACTGCTGAATCACGAACATGACGGCTTGATCTCGTCCGAAGTTCCAGACGATCTCTGCTACACCAGGCGAAATTCCGGCAGGCAGCTAGATGTCTCGTTCTCTCTGCTAGGCAGGGCGAAATTCCGGCAGGAAGCTAGATATATCGTTCACTCCGACGTTCTTGTAGACTCCTTATGTAAATGAGGGGAAGTTATCTCATGTGAATGCGTTAGTTTCTATTGCACATCACAGATTAAATATATGGTTGGGTCTGGACAATAACACAAGCACCCCAACCTAATGTTGTTGTGTCCCTGAAGCCCGACATTATTCCCTTCTCATCTACCTATCCTTATTGATAGCTACTCTAGGTCCTGAAGCTCCACTGGTTCACTTAGAAACGTCACTGGTTAGGCCACTAATGTGTAAGCACTCTCGTAATACACAACAATAATTCAGGCATACTCTATTGCACTTAGTCATACGTAAGTCGAGTTCTCTACTGTGTTAGGGATTGATCTAACGTGGCACTGCCCTTAATCATGCCGACAATGAGCCGTTCATTCACTTTCCTTATATTTCACATTCATATCGCGTACACTCGCTCGACACACTTAGTTAAATACGTGCCTATTTACTGTATGTTAATTGAGCCGTCTTAGTTTAGGCATATATGAGGCTTGATGCACGACCTCTTCGGCACACGGACAGCTATCATCACGGTTTCGTACCGTTCCTATTATTTTGTTAGTGGCACACTGCACGCGCAAACAGATTACTCAGATTGTGGTTATTTCCACATACATTCACAGACTTTAATAAATCACTGCATTACACTCCTCACATTACAGAATGATTTCTTCATAAAAGACTAACACACAAATCACGACGAACTGGTAACGAACTGACGTTGAACTGAAAATGAACTGGTGGTGTCCGTTCCTCTGCCCCTTACTATATAGGCGAGATTCCCTGGAGCTGGCAGTGGAGGAATAACACAATCCCTTCTCAAAATGTGCTCCGGTAATACGCAACGTATAGTGACGAATAGGATGTCAAATTGTAGCTCCTGTATTCCCACTTTCACTGAGTGAATATTATTAAAATAGCTTCGTGGATTCTCAAGCAATCTTAAAAGAGTCCTCTTGTCTCAGTCGGTGAATGATGACGAGCGCTAGGGGAATCCTTGAGCCCCTTGCCGCGGTTGGGACGCAACATCTGGTAACCATTAAGACGCGCCCTTGTTACGGCGTAGGTACCGTTCTTTCAATTATGTAGAGCACTTCTCGGCCTCATAATTAAGTGTAAAATTCTCTGATTGAAATGAATGTTTGCACATGCCTATCCGTTGAGTACTGTGCGATTTGTATTAATTGTCCTGTGAAAAAACAATTGAACTAGGCGAGTTGGCAGTGGTGAATGGATGAGGGAAATACGGTATAATATTAGTTCTTACGTAGGATATCCTGCATGAGCTCTGCTAGTGACCTAGATTCTCAGTCACGTGATAACGCGTCTCTTTTCATCTCGCTTGCGGTTGGAGTGAGAAAACTTCAAGTACAAGCGCTCCTGCACTGCCTCGCTGCTAATTACCAACAACTACAGTTGGGTCGCGCCAGTCACCGTAATGTCAATCGTGTCCCGGAGCTGGACGAAAAATCCTAACTTGGACAATTTTTGTCGTAGAATGACGCGGAAAACGGCATATATCATCTCCTGGATATCAAGACATACTATAGGTTACGTTATGAACGATCACAGTACAGGTAGTTTTGAGTGTGAGAATGTGTATTGAGTTCTATTAGATTAGATGTAGAGTAGTGTGTCCTCTGAGAACATTTCTACCTCAGTGCAATTATTAGGAATCAGGCTTTATTATCGATATCCTCTCGGATGAATAAGAATTTAAAATTATTATTTAAAATGTTTATGAAACGTTGTGGGATAATGAAATGTCGTATGGCTTTTAGTACCGGGATATCCCAGGACGGGTTCGGCTCGCCAGAGGCAGGTCTTTCTATTTGACTCCCGTTGGTGACCTGCGCTTCGTGATGAGGATGAAATGATGATGAAGACAACACATACACCCAGCCCCCCTGCCATTGGAATTAACCAATTAATGTTAAAATCCCCGACCCGGCCGGGAATCGAACCCGGAACCCTCTGAACCGAAGGCCAATACGCTGACCGTTCAGCCAACGAGTTGGACACGTTGTGGGATGAGATTTAGATTGCGTTTCATTCATAGCATTGTCACGCGATAATGCAGATTGTGTCATCTTATGGAAATATTAATTCAGATGTTGATGGTAGATTTAAAAATCAGTGTGTTACGAACTCTCCACCACATATTCTGGGTTTTTCCTATCTTCCGCTGCCGCATTTTTTTCGACCGTTCTGCTGCGGCCTTGCACTCTCTACTGCTGTGCTTGCCCGCTGTCATCTACCCTGCTGAGCATGTAACTGTGACGTCATCTCTTTCAAGACGCTGCGATCTTCGCCTCCTATGCCGCGCGTGCATGTGCAACAAATATGGACACGTGATTGTGACGTCGTCTTTCTGGAACATTCTGGCTTTCTTTTTCCGTATACATCTAGACTTTTCCATTGTGCTTTATACTCTCGGGCTCCACCCCTCACAAATGAGTTTATCTTCGTATAGGAGTGGTGGAGTACCGAACATATGTGCTAATGCCAGCCGACTGCTTGGTGAGCAAGATATATGAACTTCTTATTTGGATTAAAAAATTTTCATTAGCCTGTCTGGCCTCTACCCACTTTTGCTCTTGCCAGCTTACCGGCGTTTAGTGTCATGCTTGCTGACTCCATTCTTCCTTTTTTGAATACGGACTTGACTTACATGGCCTCTTTGTGACGTGTATTACTAATTTCGCACTTGTGAGATTTCTTTTGTAAATACTACCCGGCGAAGTGTATCTTTTCTATAGTTCCGATCCTTATTTCCTCTCCCTTTCCCTTTTTGTATTTTTCTTCTTCCTTACCCTGCATTCTTTGATTGGAGTTTTTTCATTATTAACTATACTCGTATTGCCTCTGGTTTTCATCGTTCGCAATTCTTTTCTTGATGTCCTTTAAACCTTTGGATATTGTAAATATGGCATATTTCGCACGATTTGTGAGCTTTCCTCTTTAGTATTGTTAAACAAAATTCTTATCTGGTGTTTCCTGTCTAATGACACATGTTTATTTATTTTATTTGTTGATTGTTAAATGTATTTTTTTACCTTGTTTATATTTGCTTTTCTATTGTCCCTTTTAACGCCCTCTGGGGGGGCTCTTTACCTTCTCGCTGCGCGTATGGCTACTACATATGTCACTCGTACGCGGCTTTTCTACTTTATCACTGTTAATATTTAATTAATATTACTCATTGCTAGGCTGCCATCATACATTACAAGTGGTAATAATAATACTAATTTAAGATCGGGTTCAATGAAATTATAATGGTCATGAGTGATAAATAATGTTATAATTAATCACGTGGAATATGTCAAGTGGTCTCAACTGTGGTATAATTTCACCTGGAAAATGGTAAAGCCTGCGGGCAATAGTATTGAATTTTGGAAGCATGCGTCACGGTTTACAGAGCTTTCCGATTAATGTGGAGCACGTTTTGTGATGTATATCATTATTTAAGAATAATAATAATAATAATAATTTATCGACACTCAATGACCACGTCTCAGAGAATATGATCAGTGTTAACACAGGCGATGTGCATGATTATTTTTTCTACAAAGTCTTCTGAAAAACATTGTGATTTTTGAAGATATCGCCGTAGTAATGTCAAGATAATGTTCAGTTGTTGAGCATATTGAATTTAACTGAAGGTCATCAACCTATGCCATTCAACCTTCTTCCCCATGATAATTATCATTAAAGAAGTCAAGCCTAGGATCCGAGTATAAATTTGCACATACAATTGGAGTATCCTGTGTGTGCAGTGATGTAGTTAGTGATATTTAGCAGTGCTATTTCTTGAAATGTGTGTCTTAGTCTGACCACGTGTTCAGCACGGTGGATCAGATTATTCCAGCGTTGTCTGTGTTTTGTTCGTATTATTTGAGACTGGTATGTAATATTTTGTGCAAAGTTTAGTGACAGACTCAATTCTATGATAACACGATTTTGAGAAAACTGAATAAGATCGATGAATTCTCAAAAGAGTAAGCATAAGCAAAGGACGCAAAAATAAATGAAAGAATTGTTACGCTAAATGTAAAGTAGTGAATCTTAAGTTCAGGTAACGACATGATTAACTTCAATTAATTAATTTAATGATTTTTCAAGAGTCCCAATAATTCAGATAATTGAGTTAACTATCTCAGCTTCTGTTATTTGAGAAATTATCGTTAAGTCAGAGAGAGTAGATTGTATTTTTTTAAATAATGTACAGATTAAGTTAAAAGGGATACCATGGTTATCCACCACTCAGTTTAAGTGGACGTTTAATGTTTTCGTTCGTGTTTAAACTGATTTAACAGTGATCAAACTTTAAGATATCACACAGATTCAGGATGTTTTGGGTGGAGTTCATCCACTTAATTTTTATTTTGTGTAGCCAAAGGAAGGATAATTTTTCTCTGCTTTTCTTTACAGAATAGACCAGTATGTCAACTCTATTGCAGACAAGAAAATTGATTTATGTGCCTTTATTCAACCATTGTAACTTTGTGAGCTTCGAAAGTAACTTCAGCAAGAGGTATTTTGTTTGTTAAATTGATTATTACTGTGTATATCTTACAACAAGTATCAAGCCGATATTTTGAATTGTTGTTTTTCGTGTATTGTCAGCCCTTGTCTTTTAAATGCCTCCAAAGTTAGGAGAGCTTGCAAACGAACGGTCCAACTTGTGATCTCTCGTGTGGTGGCTGACCTAAACCAGGAAATAATGGGCAATACCTATAGATTTTAAGGCGGAAGAAATTGCATTCGTAACTTCATATAAAACTCTCTGTGACACACGGTATTTACCGGATAAAATTAATTAAAGCTCAGGCATAGGTTGCTCAACGGAGGTCTGGTTTCTACGAGAATGATGGGGAACGTCGACAGGAGGCCTGTACGCACTATTACAGTCACCACAGAAACAGCGGTTATCAGGTGAATTTCGACATCCTCCAGTTCACGGGGGTTATGGGCTAAGATAACGTTACATAAGATGTACGTTATCTCTTCTCCCACTGCTCATCTCCCCCAGATGGCATTACCGCTGAAGTAATTTTGAAAACACGTTCTTTGTAACTGTACGGAAACTAACCTATTAACGACGGGTGGAATAGCTCGTTGGCTGTAAGTTGCCTTGTTTAATTGCAGCACATTGAAAATCTACACCCTGTTTTCCAGTTAATGACCGGGTCAGGCATAGGATGAACGAAGCCCCCTACTTGCGGCAAGGATAGCAATTGTGCCGGCTGCCGAGGCCTGTCGCACTCCTCTGGGGCAAATTTTATCACATTGAAATATACTATAGTTCATCATATGTCTAACTATGATAATGTTGCAGGCCCAGAGATGCATACTTTTGCAACTTTTCCTACATGTAGCGGTGAAGACAAGGCCTTGAGAGCTATTTGAATTCAGATTATTATATTGTGTTTAACAAATACTGATCCCTGTAGAAAAAAATGATGTTGCGTCATCACATATTGTACCATCCCTACACATTTTCATATTGTAATATCTTGCCGTTACATTAGGCGTTACTGTTCTTCAATATTTATTGCCAAATACGATGTTATAGCACAGCTTCAATTATTATCCATAAAGCAAATTTCTCATTCCACTAAAAGCGTAACGTATACATATTCTCACTTTCATTAGTGGCGGGTCATTTGCAAGGCTAAAAATAAAATAATTAATAATTACCATCGTTAAACGAGGATAAAACAGCGAGTTCCATTATTCGGTAATTCTCGGGGCTATTTTACTGCTAAACATCAAGTGAAAACACTAAGGGCATTCTTAGTGATTTCATATATTTGGAGTCCATTCTTCGTAGAAATGGAAACCTACTAAAGTTGCGGAAATAATAAGAAAATTTAAAAATAGCAGCAGTAGTGATGTGTACGGTATTAGTAATAACCTATTTAAGAGCCTTTTGGATATTCCGTCGCTAAGGGGGTGAAAAGGGGGGTGAAATTTTAAAATGAGGATATCTATATCTCAAAAACTTAAAAGTTTCCGGACGTAAAAATTGGTATTTGGAATCTCCTTTAAAAATAAAGGAACACGTATTTTTTCGTTTTCGGAAAATCCCATTAAGGGGGTTCAAAAGGGGGGGGAAAGGGGTTGAACACCTTTTATGAAGAGACTTATGACTCAGAAACTGAAGATGTTACAGACATGAAAATTGAAATATGGTATTTCCTTTGAAAATAAAGAAACACGTATTTTTGCGTTTTTGGATAATCCGATGAATAGGGGGTGAACAGGAGTGACAAACGGGGTGAATTTTAAAAAAGACTATATCTGCAAATTACCTCAGACACGTAACATATTACAGATTTGAAAAATGGTGTTTGGAATTTCCTGTAAAAGTAAAGAAACCATAAATATTTTCTTCGGAAAATCCACTTAAGGGGAACTGAAACACGGGGTGAATTTTTAAAATTAGCGTATCTTCAGTATATCTCAAAACCTTAACATGTTGCAGACGTGAAAATTTGTATCTGGAATCTCCTTTAAAAATAAGGAAACACGCATTCTTTGGTTTTCGAGAAAAACCCCTAAAAGGGGGTGGGTGAAAGAATTGGAAAATTATTGGAATTTTTTGTATGAGAATATATATATATATACACCAAAAAATTCCAAGGTGTTACAAACGTGAAAACTGGTATTTGGAATCTCTTTTAAAAATAAAGAAAGACGCACTTGGTGGGGGAATCAACTTGGTAGGGGAGGGAGAGGGGATGAAAAAGGAGAAAGATTCCTTTTACAAGGATACATATATCTCAGAAACTGAAGATGTTACAACCGTGATAATTGGCATTTAGAAGCTCTTTTAAAGAAAAGCGCACTGTTTCTTTCTGGAAAATTCACTCGAGTGGTGAGTGTGAAAGGAAATAAAGAATTGAATTCATTTTCTGGAGAAACTTATCTCTCAAACCTGAAGGTTACAGACATGGAAATTGGTATTTGGAATCGTCTTTAAAAAATAAAGAAACATGCATTTTTTTGGGTGGGGGAAACCAACTTAACGGGCGGGGGTGGAGTGACAAAGGAGTTGATTTCTTTTCACGATTACACTTATATCTCAAAAACTGGAGATGTTACCGACACGAATATTTGCATTTGGAATTTTCTTTCAAAGAAAAGAAACACGTAATTTTTAGTCTTTGGAAAATCCACTTTAAGGGGGAGAATTAATTGAGAAATTAGTTGAATACTTTGTATGAGGTTACTCTTATCTCAAAAACTAAAGATGTTACAGACGTGCAAATTGGTATTTGGAATCTCCTTTAAAAATAAATAAACACTCACTTTTGGGGAGGGGGGAATCAACCTAACGTGTAGGAAGCGAGGTGAAAAAGGAGTTCAATTACTTTTATGAGGATACTCATATTTCAAAAACTGCATATGTTAGAATCTCCTTAAAACTAAGAAACACGCATTTTGGGGGGGGGGGGGAAATTAACTTGGGGGCGGGGGCGGTGATAAAGGAGTTTAATTCCTTTTTAATGAGGATACGTATATCTCAAAACTGAAGATGTTACAGTGGAAATAATTGGCATTTGAGAGCTCCTTTATAAAGAAACAAGTGTTTTGGGTTTTTAGAAAATTTCACGTAATGGGGAGGGTGAAAGAAGTAAACAAATTCATTCCTTTTATGGAGAAACTTATATCTCAAAAACTTAAGGTTACTCACGTGAAAATTTGTGTTTGGAACTTCCTTTAAAACTAAAGAAAAATGCATTTTTGGAGGGTGGGGGAATCAACTTAACGGGCTGGGGTGAAAAGGGAGTTGAATTCTTTTCATGAGGATACTTATATCTCAAAAACTGAAGATGTTACAGACGTGAAAATTAGTATTTGGAATCTCCTTTAAAAATAAAGGTACATGCATTTTTTTCGGGAAATAGACGTAAGGTGTGTGGGCTTGATAATAAGTAAATGAGGAGTTGAAATATGTTTACGAGGATACTTGATGTTAAAAACTGAAGCTGTTACAGACGTGAAAGTTGATATTTTGAATTTCCTTTCAAACTAAAGGAATATGTATTTGTGTTTTCGGAAAATACACTTAGATGGGGGTGGGGATGGGGGAAGGACTGATCAAGGAGTTGAATTCTTTTTATATGTATGCATATCTCAAAAACTGAAGATGTTACAGATGTGGGAATATGTATATGGAATCTCCATTAAAAGTAAAGAAACATGTATTTATATTTTCGACTTGAGAAAAGACTGTTTCTCACAGATTTTACAAAGAATTTCTGGGGTAAATGAAACTCAATTTTTGGGCGATTTGTTATATTTTAAAAGCAAAGTCATCTCCGCACAGGCTATGAAGGCCCTTGGAGGGGTGGACGGTAAAGGCTTCCACTATCCGTGACCTTGGCACTTGACGGGGTAGAATGGTTAGCTCTACGCCCGGCCGCTTTTGCCCCCAGGAAGTAACCTGGTACTCATTTTTGGTGTAGGCTGAGTGAACCTCAGGGCCATGTACACCTCCGAATTGGAAATCTCATTTCTTAAATTTTACGACTTCCTGACGGGGATTCGAACCCACGTCCTTCTTGGCGAACCGAGTACGCCTTTACCGCCTCGGCCAGGCAGCCCCTTTTTATACTTTAGTAATTTTCAAATAATGTCTTAGTACAATGCCTAGGAACGATTACTTTGATCAAATTACGAAATCCACGCGAGCGAAGCCGCGGTTAATAGCTAGTGTATCAATATTATATAGCTGCACTGAGGATGAAGGTGAAGTATCCTCAAATGAGATGGTTTCAATAAAATAAAATTTATCGATCCCTCAGGCTATGACGCTATTCGCCTAGTAGCAGGTGGATTTGCAGGGCAGAGAATATCAATGTTTTAACAATGTGCTCGAAGTTCTTAGCTAGCTTTGCACCAGAGAATACCAAAATTTTGAAATAGTCTTCCCTGTTACTGACCACTCCCATCTGTATTCGCATAGAGTGTTCCGCCTAATAGAAAGATATCTAAGATGAAACGATACCATCAACACAAAAGATGAATATTACAAAGATTTTGAGAAATATGGAACTCTAAATCTCTACTTCAAACTATCATTTCTCAAGCGCAAACATTTTTGGAAATCCAGGACAGGAAAAATGGTTGTTAAAGAAGAACGCGCTTACAACATACAGATGGGAGCAGAAAGACCAATTTCTTAAGTCATCAGCAATCCTGAAGAGATGCTATTTCTTCATTACAATTTTATCACAACCTCTAGAAGAACTGATTGATGGCCTTTACTCGAAATCCACAACTTGACGTCCAATGGATTTCTCCCTCCGAGTGAACAAGAGACTATTCCTGAAACGGAGATTATTATGGTTGGAATGAAACTGGAGACGGATGAATGCTATATAACCCTGGCAACCACACGATGGATCTTTGCATAGGAAGGGAATTAGGACGGAATCAGCTAATGGCTATAAGGTCTATAGTGATAGTTTCCTCTAGTTGGAAGTGAATAGCCACACAGCAACGTTGAACGATGGTCGATAGTGGGATAAAATCCCCCCTTCTCACGCGCCCGACAAGATTGCTCTAATGGCTTTTAACGTACTGAGATAAACCAGTCGGTAATTTTCTATGCTATAACCTACACATATTTTGGAGCTTTTAGTCACGTAATGACCAGCATGTGCACATGGCATGTAAACTGGTGCTTAAAAATATTCCCCTTCCTGAATATTATATTTTTCATAGCCGGCAAGTACTGGTCAAACGCAATTTACTATATATATTTATAATGTAAGTTATTATTTTATATTTCGTACCTTGACGAAACGTAGTGAAATAATATTCTGGAATACGGTACCAATATTTATGCTATTAACGCTTGTGGTACTGCTGTGTTTCAGTGCAACCAGATATCATAGGAGTGATGTGCTCACCAGAATTATGAGATTAATTAAAAAGTTCATTTTTATAATGAAGTCCGATCCTGTGTCTTTAGCATACACAGATTCCTACATCATCTACTTGGCAAGCTTCACCTAAAAATAACTTACACAAAAGTTGTCAGTTTTCAGCATGTTTAGGACGAAACCGTCTTCTCTTTACGCTAACAGTATCCATGTAGTGTCTAAGGCTACTTCCTTATTGTGTGGTACGATGTGTAATGAACAAGTAAATGGTTCAAGAAATCAATATCATCTCAGTTACTAAAGTTTTGCCATACGACGGGCTGTGTAACCCTTGTGCGAACTGCAGTATCGAAGTTACGTTCTCACGTGCGTGATATAGGCCTGTACAATGAATCGCGGAGGTCATTACCCCTACCATGTCGTCAGCCCACCACAAGAGCCACCGAAGTACATGCAGAGAGTTCATGGTCAGCAAGAACATTAAAAAATGAAATGAAATGTCGTATGGCTTTTAGTGCCGTGATATCACAGGACGGGTTCTGCTCGCCAGGTGCAGGTCTTTCTATTTGACGCCTTTAGACGACCTGCGCGTCGTGATGAAGATAAAATGATGATGATGACAACACATACACCCACCTCCCGTGCCAGTGGAATTAACCAATTAAGTTTAACATCCCCGACTGGGCCGGGAATCGAACCCGGGACCCTCTGAACCAAAGGCCAGTACGTTGACCGTTCAGCCAACGAGTCGGACAGCAATAACATTAAGACAAGCATTTAGAACATAAATTAATAATAATAATAATAATAATAATAATAATAATAATAATAATAATAATAATAATAATAATAATAATAGTTATATATAGAATTATATTATTATTATTATTATTATTATTATTATTATTATTATTATTAGTATTGTTATTATTATTATATGCCCACTAATTACATTTACGGTTTCCGGAGGTGGTGAGGTGCCCACCTTTGTCCCGCAGGACTGCTATTAACTACCGGTAAATTTACCGATACGATATTGGCGTATCAGGGAGTTTCATTTGGGCGAGGTCGTAAAAGATATACATATATAATTTGGGCAAATACCTCCACATCATTTGGATGAGAATTTTATATTATTTGTGTGAGGTTTTAGTAGCTGTGAGATCCTGTTTATATGGACTCCGGGGCTAGTCACTAAATAAAACGTCCCCTGTCACTCTCATAGACTTGGGATTGTATGCGAATTTTACTGGTGCATATATCGTAGTAATAAGTGCAGGTGCGGTTAAAAAGTGTCTTAGCAGACTGAAGGAATACGAAGAAGTAAAATACCCCTAAGGAGTGGATATGACACGGTCTTATTAAAATATTTATTTTTCCCCTATGACAATTTTCCATGTATTTGATTCATTCTATATAGGGTAATTAACCATTTTCGTGTTTATTCAACAATTTCAGTTATTTTTCTTGTCCTTTTTGAGGTTGCATGCATTTTTACTGTGTCTGTTAACTGTTTATTTACGGAGTTAATTCTTAAAAGGTTACTACTGTAATAGAATTTTTTTAAGACTGTGTAACGTGTGTGTGTGTGCTAGGGCGTGCAGAACAATGTTTTGAATAAAACACTGTCTGTTTTAAAGATTTAATTTAATGCCAGATGACCTAAATTAGCACGCACGCATACACACAGCACATAATCATGCTTGTGGTTCGGCTCCATGGCTAAACGGTTAGCGTGCTGGCCTTTGGCAACAGGGGTCCCGTGTTCGATTCCCTGCGAAGTCGGGAATTTTTTCCATCATTGGTTAATTTCTCTGGCACGGGGGCTGGGTGTATGTGTCGTCTTCATCATAATTTCATCCCCATCATGACGCTCAGGTCGCTTACGTGCTTCAAATCGAAAGACCTGCACGTGGCGAGCCGAACATGTCCTCGGACACTCCCGGCACTAAATGCCATACGCCATTTCATTTTTCATCATGCTTGCAAATGATAAACAGCAGTTCGCTGGTTAGTGGCTACTTACAATATGTCTGTGCTCACAAAAAGTGATCCGGCTCGCTGGTATTATCTGAGATGGGTGATAATCCTGATTGACAGCCCTGGGTTTCACTTGGCTCCGCTTGCTCAGTCGCTTCACACAACAGCTGCAAGCAGGCAGGCTCGAACGTACAATCTGTTGAGAATCACGACGCACATCGACTGTTCCTTGGCTTGACTCTAGATGAGTCCGGTAACTCACACAATCAACACAAGTTACTTCACGTGGCCGCTGCACACAGTGAATTACTCAACACTGATAACTAAACAGCGGTCACTTAACAGCAACAACTCAACAGTGCTAAGAAGCGTTACAATACTACTCACAACAATGGAAATTAACATTGCTCCAACTCTATTTACACCAACTGATTCGCACACTGACTCCTCGTCGGCACACACAGTACTGAGTACTTCACGGCAATACACATACTCCGTACTCGAACAACACTCCAACACAACGATGCCCTGTCACTGACTCTACTACACTGGCTGTCTGTTCACGGCGAGCGTGTTTTATATCCCCGGTTATGAAGTTGCAAACCGCTCGGGGTGCGACCGGAATTATAACATTCTGAATACGCTTTGCAGATGATCCACGAGAAACAAGACGAATAGAACAACACAAGGGAGAGATCATCAGTAAGACTTCCGGCTGGGAGCTTCCAGCTGATATACTAGTTCCTACCAGGAAACAACGAAAGGGATAAAAACAGAGGGCTGGCAAGTAACAAAAAGGTTGCTGAATAAAACCGCCGTGGGACGATTCTGCCCCATTTGTCGGGTGAACTTAACTACCGCCAGTGCAGCTAATTCGTCTTTCATTTACTTGACAATCTGCTTCCTTTGTTTCTTATTACTTGTGCCGAAGATTCATCGAATCGTTTTATAGTGCTCAAAGAACTTGATTGATGTACAATGCTAAAAAATATGCGTATTTCGATTCCATACGGTATATGACAGGGTAACTCAAAAACATTTTCACAGTATACACTCTGGGCCGGTGTCCGTACACATAGGGACACCAAACCCAGATTAGCTTCGATATTTTTCCGACACGGTGGGTCAGTTGGCCAGTTTCACAATACAAGTAAAGTTGGTGGTGTATAGAGGGCATGGTTAGGACTGGTAAACGTCCTATCCACTTTGTTACTGACCGCATTTGAATTGTGACATTGCTGCAAGAAGGATGGCGAAAAGTGAATGCAACGCTCGTGTAGGGTTGAGTCTGAGTGATACCGCCAGAGTTTCTAAAAAGTTCAATGAGACATGAACGGGTTTTCTGAACGACAACGACGAAACAACAAGCTAGGAGTATCGGTACTGGTTCCTTTTAGCACGTCGCACGCTCACGGCTACTGCGGCCTCGTTCTGCCAGGGTCTTCGGAGGGTCACCAGAGTGAATCAAATAGTGCAAAATCGGCTGCACGACGGAGCGGAGGACGGATATCGAGGTGGTCTGTGCCAAGAGCTTTTCTTATAGGGCAGTTGGTGTGAAGTGGGCAACAACTCAGAACCCAATGACATTAGGAAAGCTCTTTTTTATGAGATTATCATATTCTTGCACCCATTTCATACGAGCGTTAGAGTCTGGAGACGATCCAGTGAGAGATGGAAAGAGCCCTTCATCCTGAAGACGATGATACTTGTTGTTTAAAGGGGCTTAACATCAAGGTCATCGGCCCCTAGTCCATCATGTAGCGCCATGAGCAGCGAGGGCTTCCATAATTGTTTGGGATGGGATCATGTTTGGTCGATGTACATCCCTAATTCCTATCCAGAGTGACATGACTGGTCTGGTATAAAGAGGTAATATCCTCCAATCTGTAGATACAGGAATTAGTGCCATTACGGGTGAGGGATTTACACTAATGGGTGATAATGTTCGTACCCATCGAGCCAGAATGGTCAATCACTTCCTTTAGCCAGGTGCGTGAAGCGAATAGTGTGGACGAAATATTCTTCGGACGCGAGCTGTGTTGGCAAAGGATGGTGTGAATTTAAGTGTGCAATTGCCCATCGTCTTAATCCTTTTGCTAACATTCACTAATTGACTGAAGCTGATCTCCAGGAGTGCCCTAAAACTAGTTGGATGCTTTGATGCCAAGTACTCCATATCGAATTCAAACATGTCTTACTGCCCGAAGTTAACTGATCTGCTACACAATGAAAGATAATGTCGTGGTAAAAATCCGAAATTACAAACTTTGTGATTTGTTGCTTTTCTGTTGCATTTACATAGCTAACTTCATATTGTTCTTCTTTGTATATACCGTAGAAATATAAGAAATGCACTGCCAGAGTATGCTGAACATTAGTTCAACACCGTATTTTCTTTTACCGAAAGTTATAGGATTCGCTCAAAATATTTTACCCTCCGGCGTATTTTTAGTGACGGTGTGAGCCGGGTAGAGTCCGCCAAATTGGAGTTGGATTATCAATGATAATTTCTGCCTCTGATCTGTGAAGAGATCATTTTTCCACTGTTTGGGAAATTTTTACTTAGTCTTGTAAATATTTGTGTTGGTACATACAACAAACAGTTGAATGTTAATAAATATGGTGTTTGAAGATATATTCCCAACGTCGGTCCTCCGGGCTGAATGTGGACTTCAGCGGCAAACACCATGAACCTGGCAACTTTTTGTATTTACAAGTCATCATAGGAAATCTACTGAAATACTATTATTTACTGCATCAATTTTGTGAAACATATTGATTTTTGTGTGTTTTCAATGCATTGCCTTGGATATATCGATGATGACATCTACCGTAGCATTTACAAACTAACCTGTACCAAAGGAAAAAGTGACCTGTACAAAACAATGGATCGTACATTGTTATAATGACAAGTAGCGTCATCTAGTGTAACATTTGAGAACTAATATCCATGGCACGGAAAAACCAACACGGTTACATTTGTGCCGCATAATTTAGAAGGCGCAAATTAAACGGAATTGAAACATGAAGACGACACCAGTCCTTCGTAAACATTTATCTCTACAAATGCAACATGGATCCTGTTACAAAGAGAGCTCTAATCAAGAAAAGATCCGTTCTTAAAGCCACTTTAAGACGCATACAAAGCTTTCTGAGCTCTGAACTTGATACGGCAGACACAATGTTCAACGGCTACTTTCTGTTAAGGAAGATTTCAAACACATTGAAACTGAACTCGAGCTAAATGATGACGAAAATATCGATTCACACATCAATTACCACCAGAAATTCGAAAATATTAGCGATCATCTGGAAGTTAGGTTTAGAAAGGCTATCATTTCCCGGACTTCACATTTATCTGACAAGTACGTTCTCTTTCATCCAATCATTTAGGAAAGCAAATAAAATTGCCAGAAATCAAGCTCCCTACATTTGACAGCACATTAACAGGTTGGCATCACTTCAGGGACATCTTTCAGAACCTGATAGTTTATAACAATGATCTGTCAAAAAGTCGAGAAGTTTCATTACATGTTATCCTCGCTTAAAGGGGAAGCCAAGGATGCTACTAGGAATATTAGCATTTCAGACTCCAATTTTACTCTAGCTTATGACCTTCCCGTGAGCAGGTATCACTCACCCATATTAATAGCTGCCGAATATGTTAAAAAGGTCCTAGGATCACCGGGTAAAATATGTTCAACCGAAACAGAGATACGCCAACTCGTAAATAAATTCCAAGGTAGCATTGATGCCCTGAACGCACTTGATACTAAGATAAGCATTATAGATCTTCTCGTAAACGAGTTCTTACTATCGCGAGTAGATAAGAAATTGAGACTCGAATTCGAAAATAAAGATTCTCATCTCGAAGCAGTAGAGTTTAAAGAAATTGTTAAGTTCTTGGAGAGAGGTTGTCAGACATTGCAACTTTGTGCCTCCAAACCCTCTCCCAGTCTATCGCAAAAAGGTCAGACAAGTTCAAGGTCAAAAATCGTAGCCCAACAGTCATACATTACTACGTCAAAACAATGTTGCATCTGCTCAGATGAACATCAGGTTTATAGGTGCTCAGATTTTCTTAAATTAGGCTGTGATGAAAGGTTCAAATTATTAAATGATAAAAATCTATGCAGCAATTGATTGAGCTCATCCCAAACTTGGAAGGCAGTACATCGAAAACATCATGCAAATTATGTGACAAATAACACCACACGTTGTTGCATCATGAGACTGACCATATATCATCTTCTACACATCAAAACAATTCGCAACAATAATCCCATAATAATCTAAGAAGCACATCCAAGAATCAGATACTTCTGAGTACGGCTTTAGTAAGGATCAAGGACTGTCAAGGAATATTTCACATTTAGTTGGTGCCATACTGGATAATGGTTTGCAGAGTAACTTTATATGCGAACACACTGTGCAACAATTGAGACTGCAGAAGATGATGATCAACGTCATAACTTTGCAAGCCTTTGGTGAACACACATCCGAAGTAAACACAGCAGTGAATATTGAGGTTCACTCAACAGTCAACGATTATCATTTCAGCATGGAATGTATTGTTCTTCCTAGAATACCTTGGAAATATACCTGTGTCACATATCAATTACAAGGATTGGAACATTCGACAAGATATCACTCTCCCTGATTCTGATTTTCACATTCCTCAGGCTGCCAATGTACTGATTGGCGCACACTTCTTTTTACAGCTCCGAAACCGGAAAGAAAAGCCGACAAGGGTATACGTACCTACAGAACACGCAACTAAGATGGGTTCTCAGCGGAGGATATTCACAACTCAATCGAGAAAGGGATGACGAGACACCAACTAAATCGTTCTTCATCAGGTCTGATCTCAACTTAGAAATACAAATTCAGAAGTTCTGGAGCCTCGAAGAAGTGAAACATGTCACACACACGCCTGAAGAGACGGAATGTGAAGCCCACTTCAAGGACACAACAAGAAGAGATGAAACTGGAAGATTCACAGTAGAGCTACCAATAAAGGGAGAGCTGAAATTTGGAAACTCAAAGCAGATTGCCAGCCGAGGTTTCCACCTCATACAACGGAAACTACAAAACCAAGACGACCTTCGTCAAAATTACATCACATTCATGAGAGAGTACCAGACCCTTGGACACATGACGGAAATTCAGTCAGAACCAGTAGAAGGAGGAAAGTATTATATGCCCCATCACGCTGTTATCAAGCATTCTAGCAGCACTACTAAAACAAAGGTGGTGTTTGACTGATCAGCAAGGGCTGACAACGGTACTGCCGTAAACGCCATCTTGATGGTAGGACCTGCAATGCAAGAAGATATGTGCTCAATACTTATGTGATACCGCACTTACAGCATTGCCTTCACCGATGATATTGAAAGGATGTACCGCCAGATGATGGTTCACCCTAAACATCGACATTTACAGTGTATCCTATGGAGAGAACATCCTGAAGATATTCTAAAAAACGTATGCTCATAACACTGTCACATACGGCACATCTGCAGCAACATTTATGTCCACAAGATGTCTCCTACAATTAGCACTCGAAGAAGCGTCCAATTTCTTGAGAGCGGCCGCGATCCTCGAGCGTGACTTCTATGTTGATGACTGTTTTCCTAGAGCAGATACCACGGAAGACGCCCTGGAGCTGCGAATCGAGTTACAACAGCTTCTTACTCGTGCAGGGTTGCCTTTGTAAAAATGGTGTTCGAATAGCCTTCAATTACCGAACTCCATCCCAGAAAAATTACGAGAAACTAAGCACTCATTAACTGACAACGTGATAAAGACCTTATGGTTGACTTGGCATCCATCCACAGACAAGTTTCAAATAGACTGTAATGCATATTTGCAAGAGTTAAAGAGTGATACGACGTTCGCAAACAGAATGGTGCTCTCAACGATATCCTCAATATTCAACCCACTTGGATTTATAAGTCCTGTAGTAATCAGCTTCAGAGTTTTTATGCAACGTCTCTGGCAGGAGAGGTCAGGATGGGACGATCCTTTACAAGTAAACTTACTTCATGTGTGGTTGAAATTATATGATCAGATCCCTACGCTCAACAGCATCAAGATTGCAAGGTGTATTCCCGCTGAAGGGAAAATCTAATCCATAGACGTCCATGGTTTCTACGATGCTTCACATTACGTTTATGGCGCCTGTATTAACGTGAGATCTGTAAACAGCAAACGTGACGTTCTTATCAGATTGTTATGCGCAAAATCGAGAGTCGTGCCTTTTATTTTATTTTATTTCTTCGCAAAGCACAAGATACAGCTACACTGAGTAAATTTCACTTGCACTGTCAACAGACTAATTAACAAATGTATACTTTCACAATAAAATATAAAAAACATAACAAAATATAACAATATCAGGTATAGTATACGAACCTTTTCTTGAGCCCTGAGCTCCATAGTGCTGAATGGGAACTAGGGCTCAAGAAAAGGTTCGCGTACTATACACAGCCTACTAATAACAATTGTCCAAATATAAGACCATGAGAATATCCATGTTCATAGCCAAGTCGTCGTGGGTCAAGATGATGGTGTAATCCCTTCACATCAACTTACCTTTAAGAGACTATTTACACACCTCTCGAATATACTTTTGCTTGATGCTGCTATATTAAGCTCTTGTCTCATATTAATATTGTTAAAAGGTGTTGGGAGGTGGATTAGGAAAGATCGTTGAAGTACTGAGTGCCGAGTGTGGGGAATGTGGAGAAGGTCTTTGGTTCTGGTGGAGCGGGATGGAACACGGAGAGAGAAGAGTGAGACAATATGTTCCGAGCGGTAATGCCCATTTAAGATCCCGTGGAGGAAACTCAGGTCAGCTACCTGTCGCCTGATGTGCAGCGGTGACATATTTTTTGCCCTTAATACCTGCTTCGTAGACAGATTTTTGAGCTTGGGGTTTCTGTTCCGTACAATTGCAGCAAAGAAGGACACTGCTCTGTCTAACTGGTTAGTAGTGGAGGGGGAGGCTGTTGTCCAAATCGGAGAGCAGTAGTTTAAGAGAGGTTGAATGATCGTGAGGAAGAAGTGACGAAGAGCAATGGGGTCAGAAATGTCTGTGAAGCGATAGAGAATGCCTAGTAATTTCATAGCCTTGGCTGTATACGTTTCTATGTGGGTCTTAAAATGTAATTTGTATAGAATATTACAAGTAGGTCACGCTGTTGCGTAACTACAGTGATGGGCTTGTCGAGTAGGTAATGTGATGTCGGTAGAGGAGATTTACTCAGTGTTATGGTCATGAGGCTGCATTATTGTGGATTGGAGATTAGTTTCCAAGTACGGCACCAGTTCGAGATGGCATTATGTGAGGACTGTAGCAGAGCTACATCTACTGTATTCCTGATCTCCCTAAATATCTTGCAGCCGTCAGCAAAAAGTAGGGTATTTACCGTTTCGTTGAGTTCGGACGGCAGATCGTCCATAAACAAGGAAAACAGCAAGGGGCCAATAGAACTGCCTTGTGAGACACCGAAGGTGACTGGTAACAACGAGAATGAAGTGCATGATATTACCACTCCCTGCCAACGGTTACTCGAGTAGAATTCTGTGGTGCCCCACTGATCTCCCATCTCCTGAAGAAAACACTTGCCTCTCTACACCTGCCATTCACTAAGATACAGCTTTGGACTGACTGACGATTGTACTAGTGCGGTTAAATGCGTGCCCCACTAAATGGAAGATGTTAGTAGCAAATAGGGTTAAAGAAATTCAAGAAATTGCTCCCTCGAATCACTGGTCTCATGTTAACTCACAGGATAATCCAGCAGATCTCGTCTTGCAAGGCATTGGTTCAACAACAGCAAGAACAACATGCTGTGGTGGCACAGTCCAGCGGTGCTATGCTTAGATCCCTCAGTTTGGCCGAAATGAGAAACTAACTCCAACCCTAACAAGATACTAGGTCAAAGAATATTAAGTTCTTTTGTTATTATGCAACATAACAACTCATTTCTGGATATATTCTCTTCATTGAACCGACTATTCAGGATGATTAGCTACTTCCTCAGATTTGCGTCAAACAGCTTCTATCCACAAGATGCCTCCTGCAATTGGCACTCGAGGAAGCGTCCGAATTCCCGAGAGAGGCCGCGATCCTCAAGCGTGACTTCTCTGTTGATGCCTGTCTTTCTGAAGCAGATACATTAGAAGAAGCCCTGGAGATGTGAATCGAGTTACAACAGCTTCTCAGTAGTGCAGGGTTTCCTTTGCGAAAATGGTGTTCCAATAGCCTTGACTTACCCAACTCCATCTGCAAGAATCTGATCAACAAAGAAATATTGTCGAAGGTGCAACCACAAAGGAGATCGCCTGGCATTTCATCCCTCCATCAGCACCATATTTCTTCGGAGTTTGGGAATCCATGGTGAAATATTTCAAGTACCATCTGCGAAGAACTATTGGTAGCACGGTACTTACTTTTGAAGAATTAACTTATGAAGCTAAACATTAACTTATATTGCATCCCAAGCATCACCCTGCGAAACTTATAATTTTAAGTGAACATCAAAGATTACTCCATGCTGGACCCCAACTCCTGATATCATCATTACGCGGAAGATACTGGATTCCAAGAATTCGGCAAGTCGTTAAAGGGTGCATTCATTCATGCTTGCCATGCTACAAGTTAAAATGAACAACAAATCCACAGAAGATAGGAAATCTTTCCAAGGAAAGAATCACCCCTGCAAGACCATTCCTGAACGTGGGAGTAGACTAGGCTGGTCCATTCTTGATAAGGATCGGAACACTGTGAAGCAAACGACCAGACAAGGCCAACATCGCCATCTTCAGTTGCCTTGCCACAAGAGCTGTATATTTGGAAGTTGTCTGCGACCTTACAACGGATGAATTCATGGCAACATTGCGACGTTTCACGTCACGCAGAGG
Source organism: Anabrus simplex (assembly GCF_040414725.1). Classification (NCBI taxonomy): domain Eukaryota; kingdom Metazoa; phylum Arthropoda; class Insecta; order Orthoptera; family Tettigoniidae; genus Anabrus; species Anabrus simplex. Next base: position 599,425,090 of record NC_090266.1, read on the forward strand.
ATGTCCATCAAATATCTATAGCGGCAATGGCACTAACTTCGTCGATGCTGCTAAGGAGCTGAAAGAATTGCTGGTATTTCTGCAAGGTTCTGATCACGAAAGAAATATTGTCGAAGCTGCAACGACAAAGGGGCTCTCCTGGCATTTCAAATCTCCTTCAGCACCACATATCGGCAGAGTTTGGAAGTCCATGGTGTAATCTTTCAAGTACCATCTACGAAGAAGTGTGGGTAGCACGGGGCTTACTTTTGAAGAATGAATTAACCTTTCTTCCTAAATAGAGGCCTGTCTGAATTCCCGTCCTCTAAGAAGATTCAGTGATGATCCTAAAGACTTATGTTTTTAACCCCATCTCACATCCTAATTGGTGAGAAAATTACAGAACTTCCTGATCATGACCTTATTCACTATTACTTAAATAGACTTTCCAGATGACAACATCTGCAAAAGATGACCCAGGACTTCTGGAAACAATGGCACAGGGAATATATTTGTACTCTACAGCAGCGCCACAACTGGACTGAGACACATCATAATCTTCGCATTGTAGATCTTGTGTTCATCAAAGATGACAACCTACCGCCTCTGCAATGGCGAATGGGCATAATAGAGTCGGTTCATCCTGGTGAAGACAATCTCGCACGAGTCACCACTGTGAGAACAAACGACACACCAAGAAGTTGTGTGTCTTGCCTGAGAATGAGCAAGAAAACCTAGTGTTGAGTTACATAGTGATGTGATTTATGCCTTTGTGAGCACTCTGACTATATTTGTTAGGTGTTAATTCCTTATATGAATTATCTTTCTTCTTTCTTTCTTAAAATTACAGTGCCTTTCGGTGGTCGGTATGTTTGCGAATTTTTTTTGTAGTCTTGTAAATATTTGTGTTGATACATGTATCAAACAGTTGAATGTTAATAAATATAGTATTTGAAGATAAATTCCCAACATCCTCAATATTTTAATCGAAAATATACAGTTACTCAAACGAGCAGTCCAAAGTTGCAGGGGTAGCGTATCTTCCTTTTTCTCGGAGGCCCGAAACTTGAATTTTTTGGTCAACTAAGGACATGTTTTATGCCACAGTTTTGTAGATTTTTGTAGTCTATTCGATAACACGGTGAGTGACTGCACACTGTATGAATTTCGGATGATGTTATAGTAGTGTCTTATCCAAACCTAAATCTGGACAACCCAGTTAGAGACTACAGGTACGGGCCAAAATGGGGGATCTACCTATTAGGTAGCGTGAGCCGAAGTTAACTTGCGGTGGGTGGTCAGCTCAACAGTGGGCAGTCTACACATCCCATCGCCGATAAAATTGGCCTATCCAAATATCTGGAGGCCGTGCAGCTGGCCAAGGTCTTAAATGTGTTATACCAGTCACTGCCTTAAACTTGCAGTTTGTATTATTCGTAACATTTTGTATCCAATAACTGCCTCAGGGTAATGTGTTAAAATGCAATTATATAAACTTTTGTTCGTGCTTTGTCAAGTAATAATCAACGTGATTGACTATTGGAAGAAATTAATTGGTATTCAAATCTAGTTCACGTTTTATAACAATACGTGTGAATGTTTTCGTTTATTAATTGAGATTTGCATTTGCGATCAGAATGATGTTTAACACACAATGTTACAGTATAGTGATATAAATTAAATCCAGTACGTTTCCCTGGTATTTAATAAAAATTAAACGTTGTACCAAATTTTAATAAAGTGAAGAGAAATCTTAGTTGTACACGGATATGTTTCCTGTAGTACATATATCTTATGGAGCTCAATACTTTTGAGCTCAATATAATAATTAAAAAATCAGATCATATTTTATGAATATTCGACGTTGAAATTGAATGTAATTATTCCGAAGTAAATAGACACGGAATAAATATCCTATTTCCATACAAGTAAACATTTCGAAATATCTTTTGTAGTCATGTCATATGTAGTAGGGTATTTTATGTAAAGTAATAAGCAATGAAATACAGTGGAACTACGATATATTGAAACTCCTCGGGAGCTAAATTTTATTTCGAGTTACGAAATTTCGTGGTATAGAGAATACCGTTTGTGAGCATGTATACCACATAATTGCTATGGGCTTTACGTCGCACCGACACAGATAGGTCTTATGGCGACGATGGGATAGGAAAGGCCTAGGAGTTGGAAGGAAGCGGCCGTGGCCTTAATTAAGGTACAGCCCCAGCATTTGCCTGGTCTGAAAATGGGAAACCACGGAAAACCATTTTTCAGTGCTGCCGATAGTGGGATTCGAACCTACTATCTCACGGATGCAAGCTTCACAGCCGCGCGCCTCTACGCGCACGGCCAACTCGCCCGGTGCCACATAATTGAATCATAGGCGTATGTATCTACTGCCTTACAGTGAATACATTATTTTTAACAGTATTTAAAATATACAAACAAACTATTTTACGACATCACCTTAATTATAACCCTTATTATAGTAACTTTTTAAAAGACCGGGTACTGTACATGCAGTAGTGAAACAAAAACCATGCATCGGTTAACATCGTTTAACACCTTAGTCCCTTCTGTTTGTTACTGTTAACCTTTCCTCCCTTCACGTTGAAACTTCTCGCCAATGCCACGTTGAGATTCGTAAATGGAGCTTGTCATCCGCGAATTCAGGGGTCTCTTTCGTACTTCACCGGTAATTAATACACACCCGAGAAATGCGAAACTTCGCCGATCTTCCGATCATTAGAAGTTTTAGTTTTCCGGTTCCCGTCATAATTAGCTCCCAGCATCACTGTAAACTTTTCTTTACTTGTTAACTGTTCCTCGCAAACCAAAAATGCCGTATTGCACAGTTAATGTTGCAAAAAATTCGAGTTATAGAGTATTTTTTCTTTAAGGTAGGAAATGTTCCTTCGAGAAAACGAGAAATTCGTCTAACCGAATTTCGAGTTATAGAGAAATAAATAAAATAAATATACATGAAAATAGGACAAACGGGCGGGAAATTTAAGTTACTTCGAGATACTGAAAATTCGAGTAATGCAGGTTCGAGATATCGAGGTACGACTGTAGTGCGGCCCCTTGACTGAATGATCAGTGTCGAAACCTTTGGTTCAGAGGATTCCGGGTTGTATTCCCGACCGGATTTGGGATTTCAACAGCGTTTAGTTAATTCCTCTGGTCTGGAGACAGGGCATTTTGTTTGCCCAGTTCACTCCTCTGCATGTACACAAAACGCTGCCTCCGTATGAAGTTGGCGTCAGGAAGGGCAACCAGCTGTAAAACTGGGTGATTCCATGCATACTACACAAATTGCATCCGCAACCCCACCAGAGTGTGGGAAGAAGGGAAGGGAAGAAGGGAAAACATCTATGTAAATGAATACTTGGAAAAGATAATAACTATTCAAATGTAACTACATAATTAAGTAAATTGAATGGCTTCTTTCCGCCGTGACGAATTGTATGCAGAATAATTTTTATTGACATTATGAAGAAGATTTTCTGTCGGCCGAATACAGTGCATAATTAAACTAACACCTTAAAACATGAAAGCAGAAATAATAATGTTATTAAACATAGAATGACATATTTCGTCGAATCAAATGATCATTTTCAGTTTCCTCAAATCACAAGACGAGTAAATAAATTGGAAAAATATATACAAGATTTATATACATGAATATAAACGTAGGCCTATATATGAGCTTGGAAAGAAAGCAGATAGAGTTAACAACTATACATTAGCAAACCTATAAAGTACCATGAGTTGACAGAGGAATAATATTCTTACCTAATGCTTCAATGATGTTGTTTCTTATTTAAAGGGGCTTAAGAGCCAGGTTATCGGCCCAAGATTGTACGTTATATGTAGGGATGGAACATCGGACACCGCAAGTATGAAGGTAACTACGTCGCGTGTTATAAAAATCGTGCTGTCAACGTCAAATCATGGCAGTACAGGAACTTGTACAGAGAACCGCTATGTTTAAATCAAAACATTCGTCGGTATATTCAAGTGACTTTTAACAAATAAAATGCGGGTACTCATGTATGAGGGTGCCTCGGCTCCTCCTCTTCTTTACATAAGATGGTGATATGCTTCAATAAACATGAATTTTGTAATTGAAGTGTCACTAATTTTGTTCCAATATACGTCTACAATAAGCTCTGTATAAGCAGAGTTCCCAGCACGCGACATCTTTCATTTTAATAGTGTTAACGTTCTTAGGCCCCATTAATTTCTTTTGAGAGTTTTCAGAGTTTTTCATTTTACATACAAACCAGAAGGTACAGTAAAGTGAACCACGAATTACATATTTCTTCCTATCAAATGGTCCTCTTCAGATTCCTCAAATCACATAAAAAAATTAATAATAATAATAATAATAATAATAATAATAATAATAATAATAATAATAATAATAATAATAATAATAATAATAACAGCCACCATTCCTTATATTTTGGTGTCCAGACATCGTTTCTGTCCCTGAGATATTTAAAAATGTATACAACTTTCAGTATAATACAACGTCACAGATGCGACTTAGGGCTGTCACGGAATTAACCAGATCACAGTTAAACTGGCCTCTAGAACAACTTCGAGAGAGAGTAAGTGATTTAACAAATCTACAGAGAGAGAAGTGAGCTGACAGTGTTCTACTAAATAACTCTGTACTTTACACTTAATATTCTACGTGAATTCATATAATTACATTCTCAACTTCGTCAAGTATTTAAAATTCTTGGTGGCTTATAATTTGTATAGTATGATCCCATTTTCGCGAGGCCCATTGAGGAATGTTCTTCTCTTTCACAAGTGTAGGAATAGAAAGAAGCTGTTCAACCTGTTGTGGAAGAATTTCGGCTCGTTACTGCTTGTAGTATTCCCACAGGTGACAGCAACACATATTATTATAGTATGTGTACAAATGTTCAAGTACGTGGGACTGATGGAAATGTTTCAGCTTCCGAAAGTTGATAAACCAAACTTAAAACCCTCATTTGTCAATGGGTTTGAATACCTCCATTGAGCGTTTTGAAAGTTGGCCGAAAACTGCAAAGTTATCTTCTCGTTCCCAAGAATATGGCAAACAAATCAGCGAAACACTTTCTGAGCTCACTCGTGGTCGTCGTTGCTATTGATAGGTATAAAGTCCATTTTTGGTGATCAGCCTCGAGTAAAATGCCTAATATTATATTATATTATATTATATTATATTATATTATATTATATTATATTATATTATATTATATTATATTATATTATATTATATTATATTATATTATATTATATTACCAGATGATGTTCCCAAGCTTCGCTACGGGATTCTCAGAAAGACTGACTTGGTGGTTTTCTGGGTTTTCCTAACTGAATTCAACATAGCTCATTACAAAAACGTCAGTAGGAATGTAGCGATTGAAAGCAATGTTATCATATAAAATACTCGATCAAATGAAAAACCGCACACTTTCTCACTTTCAACGAAAAATACTACGGTGCCGATCTAACAGTCCAAAGTTCCAGAGCTGGAATAACCATGTCGCAGACTGCCGTGAACACTTCTCTGTCATTATTCCGTTAAATATGCACACTACTGATTCCAATCAGTGCATCAGAGTAGGGATTGCATAGCTCGAATGCTATGATGAACCAGTGTGTTACGTACCAGTAATATCAGAAAAGGTATGGACCAGAGGAATGGCATGCTAAAGAAGAAAGTTATCTAACTCCCCAGCTACTTCCCGCCAATATACAGGCAGGCTGTTACACTCGGTACGACCAGGCAAGTTGGCCGGGTGGTTAGAGGTGCGCAGCTGTGAGCTTGCGTTCGGGAGATAGTGGATTCGAACCCCACTGCCTGCATCCCTGAAGATGGTATTCCGTGGTTTCCCATTTTCACACCAATCACACCAGACTGTACCTTAATTAAAGCCTAGACCTCTTCCTTCACACCCCGACTCCTTTCCTATCCCATAGTCGCAATAAGACCTAACTGTGTCGGTGCGACGTAAAGCAAATTTTAAAAAACCTCGGTACACTGCAGTAATCTTATCTATCGGGGATGAGTGGAAACAGAAGACAAAAAGCACATCACAACAAACAATGGTCAATGTAATGTTATTGTTGATAAAGGTTATGAGCTTCCTGTATTATAGGCCTTCACATTAGTGTTCTTTCGGCTCTGTGATATTTGGGCGTCTTACAAAATTATTTGCATCGTAGACTGTAATTCCTTATTCTCAGACTTTACATACCTATTCTTACTAAATTCTGTTTACCCGTTTTCTCGTGAGTCGGCGCTGATATGGACTTAGTAACAAAAATCCAAATTTTCATATCGAAATTCATGAATATCTCTGTGATTATATGCGGTAAGGTAGCAACGTATAAGACATAAGTGATCGGAAATTTAATAACTTCTTACATAACTACTACTAACTTACTACATAACTACAGTTATGTTAGTTATGTAGTATTTATCGATACGAGCACTAATAACGGAGACACGTGTGAAGGGTATTTCTTTTTTAATGTTTTATTTCCATGAAATATAAATTAATATTATGGTGTACAGCCAGAAATGTGAAATGGCTAGATAAGCGACGGAAGGTCGCGGGTTAGCAGAAATATGGAATCCGACGTAAACCTAACGTAGGTGCCTTGCCATCTTACCACCTACTATATCTTATTTTGTGATGTCAAACTTATGTGCATTTGAAATGGGTTTTTATGACGCAGTTGGTCACGCATATGGTATTTTGGCGAATGTCAGGAATATGACGAAAGGTCATTTGTTTTATTTTCTGCTTGGATAAATTTTAAAATATTGCGAGTACCGTGTGACATGTGTGAGGGTTTCGCAGTGATATCACGTCCAGAGTAGATCGTCATTTCCGTGAATTTATTGCCTATACTTTTGTGATCTGAAATTAAGGTAATTTTATCTGACGTAAAATTTCTCTGTTTGAATTTTGACGCAAATGATGTAAGAAATCCATGGTTACCCATTTTCAATCGAGTGGAAGCGCGCTGTCGAGTTGAGAAATGTGGAGTGGTGAATTTTGTCACGAAGGGAAACGTTATTCTATGTCCGCTTAAACTGTGTCTGACTGACAATAAAAAAATGGTAGAATTTTGACAGTCATTTTCTGAAAATCCAGTTTGGAAAATACGAGATCATTATGCGAAATACGAGATCATTATGCGAAGTGTTCATTATTAATGCATTTGTGCGTATTATGCGTCGTGGATTCTAAGTACTTTTATTCCAGTATTTGACAGTGAGAGCCGTCAAGTTGAGGCAAGAGTTAGATTTGTCGTATGAGTTGAGATAGGATTTGTGAATCAGGTGATTGGAAGCCTGTAAATGTGCCGGGATGTGTATAAGCCCGGGGGAGATTTTGTGTAATGTTAGGGATGGAATGTAGAACTGGAGAATCCACGCCGGTATTAATTTGCGACGTGTACAATTATTGTAGGGCATTTTGAAGTATAATCTATGTGCATTTTGTTGGTCAGAAATATCGTATGTGTTTAATTATATCGGCGAAGTTAAAGTTTTCAATCTAAGAGGCCAGTCAGGCAAGACGGAAGACAGATGTTTCATATCGAAACTGACAGCGGAGCGAGGGCCGTTTGTGTCTCAATGCCATCAGCTGATAGGAGTTCGCAACTCGAGAATAACGGAACGTGCAGAGTGTGGTACGTATTGAAACGAGATTGCATTTCTTGGCAGTGGAAAACATTAACAATTGGATCTAGTTGAAATTTTCATCCGGGAATAACGTGTAGGTTATTAGATACTGTGAATTTAATTAATTGAGATTGTAATGTATATCCGAAACCCTAAAGTCAAAGTATAATGAGCGAGGTTAGCCAATTTCAGGGTTGTCCAAAATATAGAGCGATGGTAATGATGATTGTTTTGTTTTTGAGGGGTGCACAAAGCTTCACGGATATGTTATCACAAGATATGACATCGTAATCGGTTTACATCGTACGGCGAGTTACTTATGGTTTTGTACTTAATTATCAGGGTTATCCAAGTAGTAATAATGGTTAGTATTAGATTAAACTAAAGTGTGATGTCACGAAACAAGATCAGTACTGGAAATAAATGATGTAATATTTTCTAGCTACAGGGATAAACAACCTACGATATACATCCAACATGATTAAAAATTAATTACGTCAAGACTTGTGTAGGGACTTGTGAAAGAAACCATTCGTCCGCGGAGATAAAATTTGTTGTTCATGAAGATTTCATTAAATCATTTAAATTTATTTAATTATTAAATGCAGTGGAAACCGTATTTTGAAATAACTTTAAATCAAGCGAATAACTTGCAAACGCATTCTGGAAATCTTAGTTTATTTTTCTGGGAAATATGTAAATGTTACCGTAACGCTTAAGGGGACATATCCGAAGGTAATGGATTTTACTGCCACAAAGTTTTGTGGGCATTGTTGTTGTTGCATTATTTGACTTTGATTGACTGAGCTGTAAATGTGCTGGGGTTAGAAAAGTGGAACCTTTGGTCATCAACCTATGTAACTTAATTGTGTTTAGCCTTCAGCTTGGAAACTTGGATGGTCATGGGGTCATCAACCTCAGTGACTTAGAGTAGGGCCATATGCCACCGTAGAATCGTTTTCCATGCGGTCATCACACACAGTGACTTTAAAGTAACTTAGAAGTTTAGACGTCGGTCCATGACATAGTCGCAGGTCACATCGATTCAATTAAGGGTCCATGCCGTATAACCACTGTGTGGCACACACTGATTGGACTGCCTGAATTATACCCAGAGTCCAGAGTTCGTGTTACGAGGATTGGACCATAAAGAAACACTATGATGGTACATGTAGTCTCACAATTGGAAGCCGAATTCAAGGATTTCCAGACTTTCCTTTCTTTAATTAATAAGTGAGTCAATGGTTTCTAGTAAGGATGCCCATCAGACAGTTATGTCAAAGGCTCACACCAGTGTTCTGACCCTCTGTGTAAAATGATTGTGGTGTCCAGTGGACACGATTGGATCCCAATGATACCGATGATAAATGATTAACTCTTCGGAGATTACTTGAATAAATAGGAATATTTTAAACAGACCTTTCATTTGAGTAGATAGATTAGGATTACTGAACCCTACCTTTACCTCAGCAAGTGACGAAGAACCCGATAAGACCCAAGAGACAGATCTCATGAAATTTTGCTGAGAGGTAAGGAAGGTAGGTATCCTTCAGTGTGGACAAAAGGGTACAATACAATGCCACGCTCCACACGAACATCTTTGTAATTCCTATATCAATGTCTGAAGTGAGCAAATTTACTTTCTTAAGAAAGCTCTTCCTTGCTTGTGCTAATATGCATTTTATGTCCTCCTTACTTCTGCCATTGTTAGTTATTTTACTACCCAAGTAACAATATTCATCTACTTCCTTTAAGACTTCATTGCCTAATTGAATATATCCTGCATCACCTGCCTTCGTTCGATTGCACTCCATTATTTTTGTTTTGGACTTATTTATTTTCATCTTGTACTCCTTACCCACGACTTCGTCCATACCATTCAGCAGCTTCTCGAGATCCTCTGCGGTCTCAGATAAAATAACGATATCATCGGCAAATCTCAAGGTTTTGATTTCCTCTCCTTGGATTGTGATTCCCTTTCCAAATTCCTCTTTGATTTCCTTTACTGCCTGTTCTACGTAAACATTGAAAAGGAGGGGGACAAGCTGAAGCCTTGCCTCACTCCTTTCTGTACTGGTGCTTCTTTTTCAAAGCCCTCGATTCTTATCACTGCAGACTGATTTTATACATATTGTAGATAATTCTTCGTTCTCGGTATCTGAACCCAATCATCTTCAGAATCTTAAATAGCTTGGTCCAATCAACATTTTCGAATGCTTTTTCTAGATCTACGAATGTCATGTACGTGGGCTTGTCCTTCTTGATTCGACCCTCTAAGATCAGACGTAAAGTCAGGATTGCTTCACGTGTTCCTACATTTCTTCTGAAGCCAAATTGTTCTTCTCCCAACTCAGCTTCGACTTTTCTTTCCATTCTTCTGTAAATAATACGTGTTAAAATTTTGCAGACATGAGATACTAAACCAATGGTGCGATAGTTTTCACACCTGTCAGCACCGGCTTTCTTCGGAATAGATATAACAGTATTTTGCCGAAAATCGGATGGGACATCTCCTGTCTCACATCATACACACGAAATGGAATAGCCTTGCCATGCTGGTTTCTCCTAATGCCGTCAATAATTCATAGGGAATGCCATCAATTCCAGGTGTCTTGTTCCTATTTAGGTCGCTCACATCTCTGTCAAACTCTGACCTCAAAATTGGGTCTCCCATTTCATCAGCATCAACAGCCTCTTCTTGTTCCAGAACCAAATTATCTACCTCTTCACCTTGATACAACTGTTGGATATGTTCCTTCCATATTTCTGCTTTGTCTTCTTTCCCTAGAAGTGGCTTTACATCTGAGCTCTTAATATTCATACACCTAGATTTCCTTTCTTCAAAGATTTCCTTGATTTTCCTGTATGTAGAATCTTCCTTTGCTAGGACCATACAATCTTCGACATCCTTGCACTTCTCCTTCAGCCAGTCTTCCTTAGCTACCTTGCACTTTCTACCCACTTCATTCTTTAATCGCCTGTATTCTTTACTGCCCTCTTCATTTCAAGCATTCTTGTATTTTCGTCCTTCATCAATCAGGTCTAGTATTTCTCGAGTTATCCACAGATTATTGGTTGATCTTTTCTTCATTCCTAGAATTTCTTCAGCAGCCCCGCTGACTTCATTTTTCATGACTATCCACTCTTCCTCTATTGTGTTTCCTTCTGCCTTTTCATTTAGTCCATTTGCGACATGTTCCTTGAAACAATCCCTCACGTTCTTTTCTTTCAACTTGTCGAGATCCCATCTATTTGCATTCTTTCCTTTCTTCAATTTCATCAGGTTCAGATGGCATTTCATGACCAACAAGTTGTGGTCAGAGTCCACGTCTGCTCCTGGGAAAGTTTTGCAATCCAACGCCTGGTTTCTGAATTTCTGCCTAATCATAATGAAGTCTATTTGATACCTTCCAGTGTCTCCAGGTCTCATCTATGTATAAAGCCGTCGTTTGTGGTGTTTGAACCAAGTATTGGCAAGGACTAAATTATGATCAGTGCAGAATTCAACCAGCCGACTTCCTCTTTCGTTCCTTTGTCCCAATCCGAATTCTCCTACTGTATTACCTTCTCTTCCTTGGCCTACCCTGCATTCCACTCTCCCATCACAATTAGATTCTCGTCACCTTATACATATTGCATTAAATCTTCTATCTCTTCAAATATTCTTTCGATTTCCTCATCATCCGCTGAGCTAGTAGGCATATAGACCTGCACTATTGTGGTGGGCATTGGTTTGGTGTCTACCTTGACGACAATAATTCTTTCACTATGCTTGTCGTAGTAGCTTACCCGATATCCTATTTTCTTATTCATTATTAAACCAACTCCTGCATTTCCCCTGTTTGATTTTGTGTTGATAATTCGGTAGTCGCCTGACCAAAAATCTAGTTCTTCCTGCCAACGTACTTCACTTATACCAACTACATCTATCTTTAGCCTATCCATCTCCCTTTTCAGTTTCTCTAACCTACCACAACGATTCAAACTTCTAACATTCCACGCTCCGACTCGCAGAATGTCAGTATCCATCTTCCTGACGATCGCCCCCTCTCGTGTAGTCCCCACCCGGAGATCCGAATGGGGGACTAGTTTATCGCCGGAATATTTTACCCGGGAGGACTCCATCAGTACATCATTCATACAGAGAGAGCTGCATTTCCTCGGGAGTTTGTTACGGCTGTAGTTTCCCGTTGCTTTCAGCCGTGTAGCAGTATCAACACAGCTAAGCCATGTTGAGTATTATTACAAGGCAATATCAGTCAAGTATCTAGACTGCCGCCCTTGCAGCTTCCGAAAGGCTGCTACCCCCCCTTTCGATGAACCATCCCTTAGTCTGGTCTCTCAACAGATACCCATCCGATATGGTTGCACATGCGGCTCGGCTACCTGCTTCATTGGGACACGCAAGCCTCCACACCGCGGCAAGGTCACATGGTTTGTAGTGGAGTCGTGAAGATACGACCACTAATATAAAAAGTATTTGAGAATTAAATTTGAGGCCTTCCCCTAAAATACAATTTTTCTTAGCGTGAATACAATTATGTATAGCCTTTATTGTAGCGACTTATTTCCCGTCTTCGTCTACTGATATCCATTAAGATAATGAACCGAATCCTGTCCGAAAATGGGGCTAAACTCAGCGGTAAGATGCACGTGGAGCGTTCGGTAAAATAGGCTACAAGAAAAAAAAATCTCAAACATAACTATACTGGAAAAGTATATGGACAGGAGTTACGATTACATTATTTAGTGAATAAGAACGCAACATATAAGGGATGAGATGGATTTATTCGGCAAAAAACATAAATGTCAATCACACTAAACTCAAACTAGATTTTAAAAATGAAAATTGAAAAGACGACCTCTAAAGGATCAAACAGAAAGAAAACTGTGTCGCGCTACGAGCGACCATACATCAAAATATTAACACAAGTATCGTAAAATTTGGGTATCGCCCGATAATGATCAAACAAACGTAACAAAAAAAAGGAAAACTGAGTACTTTGATGATGTTACATTCAAATGGTTTGTCGCCGCGGCCAAGTTTTCTAAGCCCGTGCCCGAGGGCTGCAATATATAAACTGTCTCAATGATGCCATATTATCAAATAATACACTCATAGGTAAATTAAAAAAGATATATCCACACTCCGAAACAGACCAATTCGGATTTAAAAAAACAACAACAAACATGTCTGGTTCAGGCATCGCATTACACCCCAGTCCAAAACCACAGATTCTAAATATGGTCCCGAGCCATATGCAAATTAGACCGGTTCAAAAGACCGTAGCCCAGAAATTTAGCTTACGAGCTAAATTTAAAAAAAATAATCAACGTTGGTTATATATACAATACTTCGACACATGGCATAAAACAATAAACAAACAGACATATAAAATCACACAATCCAGGTACTTGTGAATAACACCAATAAAAGTATGCACTGCATGGTAAATCTATCGGGATAAAAATTCCGATAGGTGGGCGTTGTCATGATGCGCCGAGCCCGGCACAAATACTTCCGTCTTCCACTCTCAGTTTCTTCGTGGGCAGGTTTCATACACGCAGCTGTTACAGACAAAAACCACCGATGCTGGCTAGCAAGGGGCTGCATAATTCTTGGAACTAGCGGTCTCGCACATAACATCGTCCTTGACAGGGCGACCAGGCCTCAGCTGGACCTCTCTTTATCTAACGCTGGTTAGGACAAGCAAAACTTAGCCCTGGCAGGCAGAAATCTCTGCACACTCGAGACGAAACTCATTCAGAATTATAAAGCCCAGCTCTCGCTTTCAAGTGGCACCAATAAGAACTGGGTATTTCGCACATACTGATTCGATTCCAGCAAATAGATACGGCTTCCTGCCTATCACAAACATATTTGGCTTCACAAGCCCTCTCAGCGTATCTAGGGTTCGACCCTTAACGTAACCAACTCTAAAAGGCGCCTCTGGCCACTCCGTTACATTCCCTAGGTTATCTCTCCTAGATTAGGCCATTCATTTATCATTACAAGGGCATCTCTAACCTCATACCACATATACCGTAGGTTCGACCCTAAATGGTCCCAAGAATCTGCTTTCCCTGCATATTAAAAGATCTTAATTCAATCAACGTTGATCACAACTCTGCTGCGCATCACATTGGGGGCGTCTGAAAAAAAAAAAAAAACATGCCGCATGCACAGATAATAAAACCAAGGAAAAGCCCCTGTTCTAATTCTGTAAACCTAAGCTCGTACCCACGCGACATTAGATGCAAATAGCTTCATGGCCGTGTGAGGACTCTAGATATCAATTCTCTACCACAAATGAAATAACGTGAAGCACACAATTGAAAGACAAACACAAATCTAAAGCAAAACTACAACACACCTGTATCCACGCTATCTCATCCCTTTAAACCCATCTATCTAATTTAAATGCAAACGTCCCAAGCTATATCATGCACTTAGCTCTGAACATATTTACGTTAATAAAAATTTAAGTAAACAAAAGCCTCCACGGGCTGACATTCAAAAATGAATAAAAAATTATTTACATGAAAAGTCTAATTTGCCTAGTGTATCTTTGATGACTACAGCATGCTAAAGGACATTAGAAAACTTAGCTTTGACGACAGGTACCACCAGCGGCGCTCACATGACCGCTCTTGTCATCCAGGCCTTAGCCCGACATAGCAGCGGTCTCCTGGATTTGAAGCATCATCCTGTGGAGTCCAAAGGCGGCTATGATTGTCCTGAAGGTGCCGGAATCTCCTGCAATGTGGTCCTACTGGAACTCGTCTTCTTCACCGCTTAGTAGTGCTCGTGCACATAGATTCCGCCCTTAATGATAGGCTGCGATTAGCTACAATCTGCGCGAAAATTTATAGTTCAAATTATGCACCATTAAATTAAGGGCACAAAGCCCGGGCAGATATCAGTCTTTCACAGCGGTAAAATTAATTACGAAACGCACTCGCCATACCCGCGAACCGCACGCGCGACCCGGAACGTTTATTGTTAATACAGTAATGCACATGCGTGAGATTAATCGCAAATATCGAATGGATCACTCACAGTCAAAGATTAGCAACTCAGAGCGTTTATCACCAGCCCGCACCTGGCGACTACTCAATTACGAATGTTTGAAACAGAAGTAACTGATCAGATCATTGTTTTTACATGAATTAAAACACCATAATAAAACAAACAGAGCTTCTAACATGGCGCGGCTTCCCCTTTCCAAGTTCTTTTTCAACAACCTTCCTTCCTCCGTCCTGCCAAAGAACTTCGCCTCGTAAATCCTCGCCTTTCGGTCCCACAACCAAAACAGGTTCAAACCAGGCTATCGGTTTGAATGTAATACACATGAAACAGGCATAATTATACAATGTTATTATTCACAGGCATATGACAATTCAAGTCTCGTTTTCTCCATACGAATAAACTGTGGAATATGGCTCCGTGACGGATATTATCTGACAGATTCCAATGAAATTTTATACCAGGTTGGGTCAAGTTGTCTCCATTTCGCTTGCAGTTTGCCAGCTCCGGAAGCTCGGTTCTCCCTACTCCAGCACGTGGTTGGTTGAAAAATGTTAACCAGCGGACCGAACCTCCGAGCCTACACGTCGAAAAATGTCCGTCTATCCATGCTTGGTACCGACTTCACTCTAACTAGGCGCAGTATAGCTTCCAACAGCCATTTTCCTCCTACATGCAATAATCCATTTTTTAATGAACCCTGTGTGTTGCTCATAATAATATGTGGCATATGGCGATATGTTACAATACGGCCAGTAATAGTATAATTATTTGAAAATTAAATTGTGGGCATTCCCCTAAACTGCCATTTCACTCAGCGTGAATACAATTATTTATGGCTGAGATTATATCGACTTATTACCCCGAATTTGCATACCGATTTTCATTAAGACACGACCTCTAATAACATAAATATTTGAGAATTAATGTCAGGCCTTCCCCTAAAGCACCGTTTCACTCGGCGTGAATAAAATAATTTATAGCCTAGATTGTAGTGGTTCATACCCGACCTTACATTCCGATTTGAATTAAATTCTCTTCAGCCATTTTCTCGTGATGCGTGTACAGACAGACAGAAAGACAGACAGACAGACAGACAGACAGACAGACAGACAGACAGACAGACAGACAGACAGACAGACAGAAATTACGGAAAAGTAAAAAATGCATTTCCTTGTTACTGTGGACATGACCGATACAGAAATACCATTCTTTTCAAATTCTGAGCAATGCACGGACAAAACTATTATATTATATTATATTATATTATATTATATTATATTATATTAGGGTAAATGTACCGTTAATCGGCACTGACCGAGTGATCGGCACTTTTGCGATTAAATGCCTATATCAAGGCTTTAACTGAATAGGTTTGCCATCTGCTGGGATTTTCACAAACCTTAGGTACACACTATTCATCCAAACTCCACTAGAGGCGCTTGTGTCGAAGGTGTTCTGCCACGCTGTCAGTTGAAGTGAACTCGTGTGATGTCACTGCCGTTGCCTAGCGTGCGTGTTAAGGAGTAGGATTTCAGTATTCGTAACATCGGCGTGATTTGCAATGTAAGTACTGTTGAACTTTTAATTATTCTGTTGCAAAACTACGTGTTGCATGAGTCAGAATACACAGAACATGATTTTAATCATTTATATTATATTTTCGGTCAGTGCCGAATACTAGTTCAAAAAAAATCATAGCCGTACCAGTTATCGACAGGTGTGCCGATAACTAGTGCAACTGAGGCTTCCAGGAAGTATACCTTTTCTTAATATATAACTCCCGCTTCATAACCTTCCGTTGGAAATATCAAAAAGAAATACTTTGAGTACATTTGAACTAGTAATCGGCATATACATTCTTCACTCAGTTTCTTTTTAAAGTCTGATAAAATAAATGCCGAACATTAGGTCATGTATGTGCCGATCACTCGACAGTGAATTCACATTTACCTTTCAGATGGCTCCGAAACTGCTTTATTCAGAAGAAAGCATGAGGAAGGCTTTGGAAGCCGTGGCTGGAGGTATGCCTGTCCTTAGAGCAGCGAAACAGTACGGAGTGCCAAGGTCAACACTTCAGGACAAAGTAAACGGAAGAACTCCTTCTTATAGAAAAATGGGACCTTCATCTGTTCTTAGTCAAGATGAAGAGGCAAAACTGGTTAACTGGATAATTACTTTGAGTAAAAAGGGGTTTCCTGTGACGAAGCATCAACTTTGCGATTCTGTAACTATGGTAGTGAAAACATTACAGAAAGAAACCCCTTTTAGTGAAGGTAAACCAGGTAGGCACTGGTACGAAGCATTTCTTAAGAGGCATCCCGAAGTTACTGAAAGGGTTTCTGAAAATCTGACAACAAACAGAGGATTTGTAAGTGAACAGAGTTTAAGAGATTGGTTTAAGGAAGTGCTTGACTATTTGACAGAACATGGTTATGCAGACATTTTAAAAGAACCTTCTAGAATTTTTAACTGTGATGAAACTTGTTTCTTTTTATCACCCAAAGATAACAAGGTTTTGGCGCAGAAAGGCTCAAGAAATGTCTATAATGTTATTGCTAGTGGGGAGAAAGACAATGTAACCAGTTTATTAATGGTGAATGCCTCAGGTTCAATAGCCCCTCCAATGGTTGTGTTCAAATTCAAGAGAGTTCCCAAGCTTATTTCTGATGCAGTCCCACAATCATGGGGGATTGGCCGTTCGGACAATGGTTGGATGACAGCGGAAACTTTCTTTGAATACATTACGAACGTGTTTTATCCATGGGTAATAGAGCAGGGTATTAAACTACCAATATTATTATTCATGGATGGACATACATCACATCTAACCTTACCCCTCTCAGAGTTTTGTGAAAAAAGTGGTATAATTCTTGTTTGTTTGTACCCAAACACTACGCACATCTTGCAACCCCTTGATGTCGCCGTGTTCCGTCCAATGAAGCTTTTCTGGAAGAAAGCTGTGCATGACTGGAGAAATGAAAATGATCACGAAAAGTTAACTGTGAGTAAATTTGCTCCATTACTGGACAATGTACTGAAGAATATTACTTCTCAAACTATTGTGAATGGTTTTCGTAAATGCGGTTTGTTTCCATTTTCTCCCGAAGCTGTGGACTACAACAAGATATTGAAGAAAAGGGAGGATGATAGGCCTACTGTTCCAAATGTAGATGATGTAAAACCTCACTTGAGGTTCTTCGAGAAACGTATAGACTCTGAAATAGGGCTACTTGATTCGTTTAAAGCAACAACTGGACGCTGGGTTGGTTCGACCAAGGACGAAAATCTCTTTTACTTTTGGAGGGGACTGAAGGAAGAAGCTGGTGAAATGCAAGCACTGGAAAACACAGCTGACGAAGTGCCAATTGTGCCTGCGATTTTCCTTTTTCACAGCTGAAGGTAAACGAAACAGTTGAGATGTATTTAGAAAATCACGATTTCAGTGAATTTGAAGGACTCCTAACTAACACTCCAAATGAGACTTCCCATTCAAGTGAGTGTGTGAATACTTCATACTCTGGAGGGACTACTGAGGAATTATCTGGGCACATACCCAATTTAGATAGGGAACCGTTTGAGCAATCGGATAACTTCAGCAGAGATTTACCACTTCGAATGCCAAAGAAGTGCTTGCTTCCAGAGTTTAACTCTGTTAATGGATGCATCGATCCCTCTGTAACAAATCGTGGAGAATCTAAGTGTCAGGCATCCACGTCAGAAAGTAGATTTATCCCTCTTTCTCGTATTCTTAACCATAGTAATGGGACAGTAGCAGAATCTTCAACCAGTGCAATTCAAGTTTCTGGAGATACATTGAATCATAATTCTCAAGCGGTCAATATGACAGACGATAGGCCTACATGTTCAAATCAGGAGACAGCGTCGGATCAAACACCCGATAAGTGCAATACCATGAATTTCAATGAGTTAGGTTCTAAACACCTGTCGACTTCACCTTCCACGTCTCAGGTAGTTATATCTCCTTTTAAAAGCATACTTTTCTGGCCAAGAGATCAGCCAGTTCTGAAGAAGAGAAAGAAGGAGAAGATACCAGCAGTAGCAACATCTGCACAATGGATGAGATACTATCAAAAGAAGGAAGAGGAAAAAATTAAAAAACAAACTGAACTAGAGGAACGTAGAAAGAAAAGGGAGCAATCAAAATCAAAAAAGGAAGAACAAGAAGTGGAAAAGAAAACTTTGCCTAAAAAAGCAACTCGTAATAAAAAGATTCAGGAAGCAAACGATCAAGAAGCTGTACATGAAAATAACGAAGTTAAGAAGAGAAGGATTAGGGAAACACCTTCGAAAGTTGCAGAGGATTCATGGTACTGCGAAATATGTGAAGAAGACAAAAAATTGCCTATGATACAGTGCATGCAGTGCAAAACATGGTTTCATGAAGAGTGTTGCAGTATCAATAAGAAAAGGGCTTCCATGACTTTCACATGCCACAGTTGTGTAAATGAATAAACCTTTCAGTGTCAGTGTTTCATATGAAAGAAACGTACGCCTGATTATAATATTATGTCAATTAAAGCTAAACGTTGTTTTGATAGGCTTACTGTACTTAAGACCACAAATCTGTGGTGTAATAAAATGTATCCTTGTGCGTGTTATTTAATGGTGATTCAATAGTGAACATACTGTTTCAATTTTTAGGGTGAAATTTTGTAATATTAAGGTAGAAATAAAACCTGTCTTGACTTAACCACATTTTAGTTGCCACTGCCGATTAATGGTACATTTGAGTGCCGATAACCGGGTCTCAGCTTTTCTTGCGCTGCCGATCATTGGTACAAGGGGTGCATCTAGTAAAATAAATTATTTTGAAATGAACGGGTTGTCCGTGCAAGCACTTGAATATATCCTTTCGAATACAAAGGTATTTATGTGCCATATCAATGTAAGTTGCAACCAGTATTGTAGAAATTAAAGACTTTACACATGATGATGTAACGCGGTTCCTCTTAAGGTGCCGATTAATGGTACACTTACCCTATATTATATTATATTATATTATATTATGGGATCTTTGTAACTGTTATCTTTGTTGCCTAGCTATGATGGGACTTACGTTCTATGATAACATTCACCAGAAATGTGTGTGAAAAAATTCCGACGACCAGTCGAATTCAGAACATCGATTAGTGCCACTGAAATTTAAAACTCAGATGTATGTACATATTTGCTATTTATTTAACGTAGCACCAACACGTCGAAGGTAATTCGGCGACGCATGGATGTGAAAGGTTATTGCTAACAGGCTAACAGACGGCGCAGAAGGCGATCAGTACATAAAGCTCACTGTACAATATGTTACATATTGTAGGGGATAGAGAAAGAGAGATAATTTTAAGTATATATAGATTTCAAGATCAATTTCAAGGTCAGATAAATGTGTTAACACTCGGTATTCGCTTAGCAATCAGGTTTTCATGCTACCTTCTGATAGAGAATCGTTACGTCTCTCTCTGTCTCTCTCCGTCCCTAGAAAAATATCTGTCATGAAACAACCTCCTCCGGGCTACATTTGCAAAGTGTGCGGGATAACCTCCCTCCGTAGATACAAAACGTGACATCACGAAATGGCGTGCAGTACAATTTTTCAGGGCATACACTGTAGAAGTCTTTTGAAGAACGCTTACAATAGAAAACATCATGAAGAAACTTGTAGTGCAGCTCCATAGAGAAAGACGTTTATAGAGCTTATACGTATTCAAGCAGATACTGATTTATTTGTGAAAAGAAGACCTCTGCAAAATATTTTAATTCCATTGTCTAGATCTACAACAATTTCTGCTCCTACGCATACATATCAAGATAAAGAGAAACAAGATAAAGAATATCTCAACGTACGTTTTAACCATCACTCCCTTTATTGGCCGTGCGGTTAGGGTCGTGCATCTGTGAGCTTGCATCCGGGCACTGTCGGCAGCCCTGAAGATGGTTTTCCGTGGTTTTCCATTTTCACACCAGGCAAATGCAGGGTCTGTACCTTAGTTAAGGCGTTGACTGATATCTCGTAGTCTACCAATGATGTTTTCGTCTTTGTCATCTAACAGCGCTAAGGTTAATATTAGCTTTTTCTGGGTTTCCTGAATTTTGCCTCTCCGCTTTTTTCCGGACTTTCGGTGGTGGGCTACGGTCCCCAGTTAAATCTACCGTATGTACCACCTCAGCGTGTCGTATCCTGGGTTGGCTTTGGCTAGATGTTTGATCCAGCTGTCGGAGTGTCATTTCTGCTTCCGCTGCGATATTTACGTTTGCCGCAATTAATGTCCTTTGGACTTCGATCGGTAGTTGCCTAGATATTGCAAATATGATCTCACGCTCAGACGGTGGGACATCCAAATCACAGACTTGATCATTTGCGACACGAAAAACTGTGAAAGTTTAGTAGGTAATATGGCAGCATATTTACGAGAAAATAGTTCCATTCTCAACCTTTGCTGAACAGTAACAACCCAAAATTTCTTCAAAAATTCCGCTTTGAACTCTTCGTACGTACTGAAGGTATTTCTAAATGCCACCATCCATTCCAATACCGAATCCCCTAAGAAATTTTGGACAGTTCTATGTGTCCTCTCTTGCGGTATCTGGCAATCTTGATTATAAATATCCATCTCCCGTAAAAAGGCTCGTGGCGTCCAGTAGTCCATTTCGGTGTATTTTCTTGGTTTATCCTCTGCTGTACGAATAATGGTGTGTACCGCGAACACTCATTGTATGTTGGGAGTCAAATACGGTTCTCTGGTTGCGGCAAGGTCAACAGCTCACACAGTACAGGGGGCTCGCTAGTCTGGCTATTTTCCACGTTCAGTATGCGGTCTCTTTCTCCTATACTTTATATGGATATAGTATTTGAACTTACTAAATTCTTTGTTTGTGCACGAATCCAAGAGTTCCATTTTGTCTCTTATGTGCACAAATTCCTTCTCAAACTCTGTCAATTTGGTCTTATTTTTCTCGCTCACTTCTGCCCATGTCTGTATACTGGTTTCCATCTTGGTTGTTAGCCTTAGCAGTTTCACGATCTGCTACAATCATTTTCGTGATTTCTCGTCCTTTGTCCGCTACATCTTCAGTTACTTCTTGCATTATCTGTCCTTTCACCTCCTTCATCTTTTCCTCTGTTTTCACTTGTATTTCCCGCATCTCACTCTCCATTTTCTCTTCCGTCTTCTGCTGAGCGCAGACTCGACGGTCGCTTACCTCGCTTGACATGGCATTAAATCGCGATTCTGTGTCCTAGGCGAGTTTATCAATCGCACGTCGAGACTGGAAGTAATCTCACCTAATCGTCTATCCCTGCTTTCTGCACTTACCGCCACCTGGCTTTTCAATTCCTCAGCAGGTCCTCGGAGCGTTTCTATCTGTACTTGTGCCATATTCCCCATCTCACCTAACTGCTTCTCTAGCCTATCCATACCTTCCTTACAACACTGATGGACGGTATCAATTTTCGATTCTAATTCCTCGAGCTTACTTTTCGTGAACTTAGTGTCTTGTTTTATCTGAGCTAATATCTCATTATTTTGGTCTAACCGTTCATACACCTAGGATAATTCCTCTGCGGCCTTATTTACACGCTGCTCAACTCATTACTTTTCTCCGCGACCTTATCCATCCTATCTAATAGTTTATGCATGCGCTCCTGTTCACGCTGTGCAGTGTTCTCTGCGGCCTTTTCCATCCTCGCTAACAGATCCTCTAAAGTTACAGACATACTACTTCGTTGAAATGCAATGGCGCGGTTGATCATCGCCACCTATGGATTAATTTTATGTAAATTGCATATTCCGTGCCTCTTATAATTTACGTTAATATCCCAGCTTCTGCCATTCTACGTTAACAAATTCAAACAAATTTGGCTCAAAATTCGCCATTTAGCAGCTGAGTAACGATTTCATTCAATGTTTTTAATGCAACCACGATACTGTTACATATAACCGATCGTATCCAATAATTTGAAATATGTTATCAAAATTGCTAGGATTCCTAATTATGGGCACAACGGTCTGTGTTAGACATCAACACGAAACCATATTTACATCTGTATCTCCGACTTGAGGCTAATGAATTCTGAACAGTGGTTTATAAGCCTCTAACCTTCAATATCGATACAACTATCGCTACACAATTTCACTTGAGACTGAGGTTACCTCGTGTGTTTAATTTACTATAAATAATCAATAATCTGAACTAACTGGCTATGCAGATTTGCCGTGCAAAACAAATCCTAGGCTGTGTCCGTGACGATTTATATGTGATGGATATAAGGATCGTCCAATTTTACCTCCCACGTGATAGGCCATTTTCTTGTTCTCGAACTCAAATTTAGCTACTCAATTTTAATTTGACACGCTTAACTAATCGGCTCAATCTTTCTCATTCACTCCCTACTTTATATTATAATTCCCTAACTTAATTGCCGATTTAAACCCAACGCGACTCCATGTATTTAGGATTTAGTGATCTCTCCTAAACATCCGATTTCAACAGAAAACTTGCCCTTTCACATTCGCATACCAAATACACGTGGTATCGAATTTAGGACTACTAGATATACAACTTTGTCTAACACGCTAGGTTGCCAGATTTTATGTCTCTGTCTGGGTATCGAACTGGAGACTAGACTTCGCCATTTCTAATGCGCCATGTTCGAAGTTATCTATGCCTTTTCGAAAATCGAAAATGCCTGACATACTGCCAACAAACAACTGCAAATTCCTGACACACTGGGTAACATCTTATGGTCATTCCCAGGCTTCGAACCAACAACCCCACTATTGAAAATGCCTAACCGGTGGGCGCCAACTTTATATGTACCGTATCCTGTCCTAATTTCGGCCTAGCTCACGGGTAGAAGCGCGTGGCACGTCCGGATATTTTCAATAATGAATATCTAACTAATAAAATACACCAATTTACATAGACTGGTAATACGTACATATAGATCTAGTGAATGAGAACTCAAGTAATCAGGTAAAATGGATTCATTATACTAAAAACATAAAATAAATCATACTAAACATTGAAGAAACAACCGACCATTGGTTCTGTTAATTAAAGAAAAGTTACACGTCTGTTAGATAAATAAACATTATTGAACAAAACGTTTACAATAAAGCGGGCAACAAACCCATGATATTGAGAATGAATTATTGTTATATGTAATGTGACTGAATTTACATTTTATTTAGTTTATGTTGCTCGCCTTGTGAAGTGAATAGTTCATTTCCCAAGGGCTCGATTTCTAAACTGCTCATGATATGTGATAGTAATACCCGAACCAAGAATAAAAAAATATATAAAGCACCTTCTCAGGACTGCGTTTGAATTACCATTCCAAAATAGTCACAGATTCTACTTATGTGTGTCCGAACAAATAATCACGGTTAAGGTCAGAACCTTTCTTCGCGACATAGCCATCGGACTATGTCTCCCCATTAACGAACAAGAGACAACATCACAAGATAGAAAAATACACTGGACACAACAATACAAATCACAAAATAAATTAACGACATCTGCGAAATAAAGCACACAGAATACACACTGACGTTGCTAGAGCTGTCAGGCATCAGACATCGCATATCTCATATAGATGCAGAATAGCTGTAGCATTTGACATGGAAATCAACTGGTTGAAAACTAACTAGGGCTCTGTGATCAGGCGGTTCACGAGCAGAACGGTAATATTGGTAACAACTTTCACTCTTTTTCTGCGCTCAGAATACAGCTGAGTCGAAACGGGCTTCTACCTGGCAAGAACAAAAACACATCGGCCCTCGCCAACATTCTCGGTGCTTCAGAAAAGCACGCAAAACTGACCAGAAAAACACAGCTCACAGCCATACATAATCCAGTATATACTAGGCTGGATCATTTACGTGTGTCGTCATAGCTCCAAATATAACATCATGGTCATCATTGGCTATTTCTTGTCATCCCAGCCCTGTAAATATCCACACATATAAATATACATATAGATAATCCTCGGTTCCACGACTGGTACTTTCATGAATTTGCCTGCCACCACACTAAGACCCTATTCTACTTCGGACGTTGAAGATCTCCCGTTGCGTCTTCCCAGGCTGAAAATCATGCGTCATACAGTAAAACATCCTAGCATATACTATCTCTAGACTAATCCTCTTTAACATTACGACGCTTATGGCGTAAAGGCCATTAGAGTTTTATGAAAAATCTACACATACAACTCTATCTTAGCTCAAAATAGACTGGAATAATGTACAAATAACTATTACACACACCAATATCTAACTTATTCTCTACCTTATTCCCATCTAAAGTATATACAGTACAACACATAGCTCGAGGACTTGGCTTGCAAGCAGCCCTGAATGTATTAGATTTTCTAAAATGAGCAATACAAATGCCACTCTGGCTTACATTTAAATA
Organism: Anabrus simplex; assembly: GCF_040414725.1. NCBI lineage: Eukaryota > Metazoa > Arthropoda > Insecta > Orthoptera > Tettigoniidae > Anabrus > Anabrus simplex. The sequence continues at coordinate 599,450,229 of NC_090266.1, forward strand.
TTTACTTGTTTAAAGCGGCCCTATACTAATGCACCTAGATATCACTTCACATACTTATAGAACAAAAGGACTTAACCTGGCAGCAACCTCTCCATCAGCGACCACTTACATACAGCTATGTCATGTGTGCTCAGCCCATGACTACTTTACACAACACAGGGATGACGGTCCTATTGTTGTATCCTGGATAGTTCATTGTTGCTGTCTCCTTGATATCGGTTATATCTGGAACTGTTGAATTATGTTTGAACCATCTACTTCTCCGCGTAGCGTGCTCGAATACACGATCACAACTTTAGTACTGGGTATTATTTAACTATAGCCTCCGCTCATATTTCAGTTTGAACTACGCGGCACAAATTAAGGGAACTGGGCCCGGTTGCAAACTGTCCTTGTCGGCGGTTATATTTTACCGACTCGCACACGTTAATTTTCAAACTTCGCGTTAGCGCCGGATATTATGTGTAACTGCAGAACGTCACTAGCTCTAGTGAGCTAAATCACAGCGTTTCAATTTCAAGTTTAACAGAAACCTCACAAGTATATTGTCATGTCGGCTCGCGAATCACGATACGTCGCACTTGGTTTCAAGAGCAGAAGGACAGCCTTCCCTTCACTGTGCAGACTTCGTAGCTTCTCGCGGTCGCCAGCTCCAAGGGAAAGTATCAGTAAACAAACCCTCTTCCTTTGTGCGAGCTCGCCATGTGTTAACGGCTGCTCCCGTTAATACGCGTACCTCTCAGCTTAGCACAAGTAAATAGTTTTATCAGCTCCTTTTACTCTATAATTATAATTTTAATTACGTATGGTGTCAAATATGTGGAATTTAGCTTAGTGGTGAATTAATTGATTAAAATTCAGGTGATTCCAGCACTGGAAAAGAGATGTTTGTCAACCTGTGACCAGTGGCGTATACTGAGGACTACCAAGGCTATCAGTGAAGCCCAAACCTCAATACTAAGAATGATGGAAGTCTAAAGCACATCATAATGTAAGCATCTGATACATTGTTCCATTTACAAAACTTGAAAGCAGTGAGAAGGAACGTCGCACGTATTTCTGAGAGCAAGGCATTGGAGAATGATATTGCAGCCCAGACTCCCGTCCCTCTCCCCTCGACTCGCCACACGAGGCTTGCTGCTGTACAGTATATCGGATAGGAGCGGGGACTGGGGGATAGGTGGGCTAGGCTTCGGTCCGTCAGATCGCCACTGCTATCAACCATGCTTTACTCATCATATATACTTCCTCGCCTCATACTTCTGACTTAATTATATAAATAACAGAGTGTTGGTATTTCACACTCGTTTACTTCTACATCCATGTAGGAAGACACTGCAGGGCTGCTCTTATAGGTGCAATGCAATTTTCTTTTTATTGGTAGATCTGCTAAAATGAAATGCGATGTTTCATGTTTAGTGTTCTCTTTTGTTGGTTGGAATTAAACCCGTGATCTTGAGTCGGACACCGCTACTGATCTCCCGAGGAAGCTAATAAACCAGTAAACGATGGGTACGACCGCTGTAAAATTAAACATTTTAATAATAATAATAATAATAATAATAATAATAATAATAATAATAATAATAATAATAATAATAATAATAATAATAACGAAATGGCATATGGTTTTTATTGCTGGGAGTGTCGGAGGACAAGTTCGGCTAACCATGTGCAGGTCTTTTGATTTGACGCCCGTAGGAGACCTGTGCGCCGTGTAGAGGATGAAATGATGATGAAGACGAAATATACACCCAGCCCCCCGTGCAAGTGAAATTAACCAATGATGGTTAAAATTCCCGACTGTGCCGGGAATCGAGCCCGGGGCCCCTGTTACCAAAGGCTAGCACGTTAACTATTTAGCCATGGAGCTGGACATAATCATAATAATAATAATCGTGCGTGGCATCTGTACAGGCTTGGTGTGACCTAATGAGCATAAAATGAATGGCGAAGACTTCATAAATATCCAGTCTCCAAGTCAATGGAATTAACAGTATGATTGGGTTGATTCTGAAAATTGTACCGGGGCCATTGGACCAAAGGCAAGCATTCTATCCATTTAGCCACAAAGCCGGACTTTAATTTGCTAAACCTTAGGGTACCATCTCAACTGATCAGGGGTTGAGCATTGGCAGTAGCAGAGGCCAAGGCAGTAGCTTGTGAAGCAGCCTTGACAACACAGCAGGCTACTCCGTTGACTATTGGCTGCAGCTCAAAACGCTGAAGGCTTGACGTTCACTAAGCCAACCGTCGAAAAGGCGTTACCTAAGTCTAGTGGTAGCCCACGTCATGATCCCAGCATACGCCAATACCTGTGAAAAATGTTCGGTACATCCCCTCGTTTAAATCTCACCTACTCCAGAGTTTTCTGTGCGCTTGGGTACGCAGCTATTGGGGTCTACATGATTGAAATCACGGCTTGCCGCTCAGGTCCACTAGAGGAATTCCTTCCTATGGGAGCGCTACGGGGTTCTAACAGACTATGGCACGGCCATCCAAGGTTCCTTCCATAATTCCCCTCAACTCTCTTGAGCACTTGGAAAAAATTAGGCCACAGAGTTGTAATAAATAATTTGAAGCATATTATGGCATGGTTCATAAAAAAAAAACCGATGGAGCAACAGACCCCACGTTCCATGGCCTACCAAGCGGCCGCTGCTCAGCCCGAAGTCCTGCAAATTTCAAGGTGTCGTGTGATCAGCATGAAGAATCATCTCGGCCATTATTCCTGGCTTTCTAGACCGGTCACTGATAAATGCCAGATCTACTTTAAAACAAAATTCGCTTCAAATTCTCTAGTCATAGTCCTTCCCATCTCATTGTCACTGAAAACGTTGAAAGGTTGTTGCGGTGCTAAAAGTCAGTCATCTGAAATTTTTCACAAAGTGTTTATTATTTTTTAACAGCCTCGTGCACAAACATGCCCCGTTCATCGCCTTATTGAATATAGATTTGGCCGTGTGGTTAGGGAAATAGGGGCATACTGTAGTGGGTTCGAAAATGTTTTACCGTGGTTTCCTATTTTCACACCAGGAAATGCTGGGGCTGTACCTCACTTAAGGCCTCGGTATCCTCCTTCCCACTCTCAGGCCTTTCCTATCCGATCGTCGCCGTAAGTGATATAGATCTGTATCGGTGCGACGTAAAGCAACTTGTAAAAAAATGAAGGAATATAGATTTTGATCCTGTCAGACACTATTTGTTTCACCGCTTCCTCGCCGACTGGGTGGTGTCGCCGTTGTGAACTTGGCTCAGTTTTACGGCAGGATGTCCTTCCTGGCACCAACCTTATGGGAAGGGGTGTATCCCCTATTGCATTCTTCTGTGGCTGTTAGTAGTGTGGTGTGGTGTGTATAATTATATGAATAGATGTATATTAGGGAATATTTAAACACCTAGTCCCCGGATATGAAAAATTAAACGGTGTCATACATATATATTATTTATAATACAGTAAGGATTAGTTCATCCTAAACACATGTTATATGCATGTAAGAAATGTTTTTTTTTTTCTGGAGACATTTCTGTGGAGTATGCCACTGTTTGTAAGTGAAGCTTGAAGAATACATGGTGTGGAAAGGGAGAGAGTATATGGTATAACGCGTTGATCCGTAGTATTGTTGTGGAATGTTGAAGTTGAAGTGGGGAAACCAAAACACAAATAAAGAAAAGGTCGTACAAATTTCTGGAAGTACAGCGGTTAAATGAATACTAGGGATAATTTGATAAAATACATATTGAAGCCATTTAGCTTGTTTGTGATTTTACGTGACTATCCATATGATCATTTCCATTACACTTCCTGTTCGACGTGAATATTAATCCAAACGGGTGTGCATTTTCATTTTAAAAGTTTCCCACGCATTGACTGGGATTATAACTGCGGTCACCTTGATTAGAAGGCCCTGAAAACGTCACTTGCCCATCACGCCCACTATGCAGGTTTTGAGACACTCAAGATTCCAGTTACTTCTTGGGGGACCGGGCGAGTTGGCCGTGCGTGTAGAGGCGCGCGGCTGTGAGCTTGCATCCGGGAGATAGTAGGTTCGAATCCCACTATCGGCAGCCCTGAAAATGGTTTTCCGTGGTTTCCCATTTTCACACCAGGCAAATGCTGGGGCTGTACCTTAATTAAGGCCACGGCCGCTTCCTTCCAACTCCTAGGCCTTTCCTATCCCATCGTCGCCATAAGACCTATCTGTGTCGGTGCGACATAAAAACCCTAGCAAAAAAACTTCTTGAGGAAAATATAGCAGGTAAGAATGCTAGACGAACTCCACGACATGAATAGATCACAGAGCTTTGAGTAGGTGTATGACGTAGCAGTTTCATAGTTTATTACGAAGTGTGCGAAACTGGAGCAAATATTAATTTATAGGAGGGGGAGTTAGGGATTGGAATAACTTACCAAGGGAGATGTTCAATAAATTTCCAATTTCTTTGAAATGATTTAGGAAAAGGCTAGGAAAACAACAGATAGGGAATCCGCCACCTGGGCGACTGCCCTAAATGCAGATCAGTACTGACTGATTGAGGTTAAAAGGTTAACAATCTGGCCTTCGGTCCAAGAGGTCCCGGGTTCGATTCACGGTCGGTCAACTCGAAAGACCTGCAGCAGGCCTCACCGGAGATAATACGCCATCGTCAATCTTACTGTTTTTATTCTTATTAGTTATGAAGAAGTTGACACAGGATGGCATTGACGGCTACATTATACCCGTCCAGGGTCTGATGACCTAAACAATATTTCTTGTTTTCAACAAAGCATGTAATATTTGTCAGGAGTGTGCTGGACTATGAATGTTTGTACTTATTTGGTAATATTTGTGTGTTTTGGTCTTATATCCTTACGCACAAAATATTAACTATTATGAGCTAATTACTTCCTTTAACATATGAACTTGAACAACATCACGCGCAGACCTATGCAAATATTGATTTAGGAGCCTGACAAACAGAGTCATTATCACCGAGTATCGCTAAGCTTCTCACACTATCATCAGCTTTAAGACACGGATGCCCTAGTAATATTCCAGATATTAATTCAGCGTACTATTGATTGAAAGGAGAACGATATCTGTTTGTGTGTGTGAATGTGTGTGTGTTAGTGGGAGGGAGGGAAGGAGAAAGAGAGAGAGAGAGAGATAGAGAGATTGGATAGAGAGTAATCTAACTGATAAATTGTGTTAGCGTGACGCCAGTGAGCGTATGTGTGACTATAATTATTCTGACCCAGAATGTATTATTACAGCATATGACGGGTTTAATTTTCATGAAGGAACATTTACAGCTCTGATAGCCAGCTGTTGAACATTGCTGCAGCCTGGTATCGAATAACTCCTTTCCCACACAGTGACCTAATGCGCTCGGATTCCAGTACAAGTATGTGCTTAATCAGATATATAAACATATCTGTCATATTTCGACATTTTTAGTAATAATAATTGTATTTGGTTTACGTCCGACTTTCTACTTTTATGGTTTTCGGAGACGCCGAGGTGGTGGAATTTCCTTTACGTGCCAGTAAGTCTACCGGCACGAAGCTGGCGTATTTGAGCACCTTCAAATACCACCGTACTGAGCCAGGATCGAACCTGCCAAATTGGGGTCAGAAGGTAGCGGCTCAACCGTCTGAGCCCGGCTCGACATGTTTCAAAGAATAGAGTCGTGTATATTTGAACATTTATTTAAGCTTTGTTGCTGTCGTACCCGTATTTATAAAAGTCAACTTGCCTGAAAGAAAGAGCGTGGTCTACTCCAGCAAAATCAAGGCACAAGCACGAACTTCTACCGTGTATTACAGTTTGATGTCCTTAATTGGCATCATATGTACTTCAAGCCGACCCTACGCTCGGCAAGTTCATAGATTTTACCTGGATTGGGAGGCTGATTTGGGGTCCACTCAGCCTACATGAGAACAATCGACAAGCTATCTGACGATGGAACTACGTCACTGGTCAAGAAAGCCGAGAGGATACGTTTCGCCCGCCACGTGCCACTTCGTAATCGTCCACGACCGTAGGGTAATTGTTAGCACTTTTAGCTGCCTGCTCGGTGTTCCACGTTCGAATCCCAGTACTGTCGGAAATTTAAGATGAGCAGCAGAGCTGGCATGTGGTTAGAAACTGTAGGTGCATGCAGCCCACCACCATTGGGGTGTGCCTGATTAGACCTGCAGCACCTTGGGAGGGGGACACGAATTTGTTTGGCTCCTTGGCGCAATGGTCAACGTAGTGGTCTTTGGTTCAGAAGGTTCGATTCGTGACCGGGTCGGGGATTTTATTCTTGAATGGTTGATTCCCTTTGCTTGAGGACTGGATATTTGTGCTCTCCCCAACATCCCTAAAACTCATACACGGCACGAAACACTCTCCCACAGCATAATAACGGGCATTTTTCCATATATAGCAGACGCCGTCCGCCATCGTCGGAGGATCTATATTGCAAGGGCTGTACCAGGCTAGCAGTAGTCACACAAAATTATTATTTTACCTGGTAATCTATAGGTATTCTGGTTGAGCAACGGTCGCTTATTATCTAATTTAAATATGTTCTTTAAGTACGAAAACATGAAGCCGTTAAAATGTAAGTTATATTTGTATATTTGATTTGTTAGATCATTCGGCATTGTTGATTAGATGCTAAATAAACACCACATAAAAATACAAAAATATCAAAACCATATGACAGCGTTGTGAGGAGACGTAAGAGACGTACTGAAGTAGTGAAATGAAATGGCGTATGGCTTTTAGTGCCGGGAGTGTCCGAGGACAAGTTCGGCTCGCCAGGTGCAGGTCTTTCTATTTGACACCCGTAGGCGACCTGCGCGTCGTGATGAGGATGAAATGAATGATGAAGACGACACATAGACCCAGTCCCCGTGCCAGCGAAATTAACCAATGATGGTTAAAATTCCCGACCCTGCCGGGAATCGAACCCGAGACCTCTGTGGCCAACGGCCAGCACGCTAACCATTTAGCCAAGGAGCCGGACACTGAAGTAGTTTTCCATAACTTTGAAATGTAAACGAATAAATAAATAAATGCGAAGGTCGAATTATAAGTCATGGAAATAATTTTTTCTCGGGAACAGGAGACAACACGGAAAATCTAAGGTATGCATTTGCTGCACCTTGATTCAATTAATTTACTATACTACCATCCTGGGAGGGTACACGCCGTAAATACTTGAAATTATCTACCTGTTCTAGTTTTGTATTCCAAGCTTGACATTCAATTCTCTTAGGCTCCTTATATCTTTAGTTTACTTTAGTCTCGGAAAGACTAATTTTCATATCATACTCATTGCATCCATTTTCAGGTTCCAACGACTGCGGGCCTTAAACACAATTTGCCATTAAGACCAAGTCGTCGGCATAGCCGAACTGCTAACTATATTTCCACCTAACTAAATCCCTCCCTGCCAGTTTATACCTTTTAGTAGGTGATCCTTGTAAACTATGACCGAGCTCGATAGCTGCAGTCGCTTAGGTGCGGCCAGTATCCAGTAATCGGAAGACAGTAGGTTCGAGCCCCACTGTCGGCAGCCCTGAAGATGGTTTTCCGTGGTTTCCCATTTTCACGCCAGGCAAATGCCGGGGTTGTACCTTAATTAAGGACACGGCCGCTTCCTTCCACTTCCCAGGCCTTTCCTATCCTATCGTCGCCATAAGACCTATCTGTGTCGGTGCGACGTAAAGCAAATAGCAATCAATCAAATGTAAACTATGAACAAGAAATGTGAAGGAGTACAGTCTTGTCTAACCCCTGTAAGTACCTTCAACCAAGAATTCATTCTACGATCGATTCTAATCTCAGTCCAATTGTCAATATAAATGCCTTTGTTTGCTTTTAATAATCCACAATTAAACCCATAGTCTCCTAGTACGGCGAACAGCTTTTCCCTAGGCACACTTTAATATGCCTCTTATAGATCTACGAAACATAAATATAATTGACTATTCCTCTTGTAGAATTTTTCACTTACATGGCACACACTGAAAATCTGATCCTGACAGCCCCTCTGAAGCCTGAAACCACACTGATTTTCATCCATCTTACTATCTGCCACTGATCGCACCCTCCCTTTTAATGATCACCACGCCTGGTATACTGTTCAATGGTTGTTACAATCCTTCCTGTCCCTTCCTAATAGTTGTAGTCACGGTTACTAGACTAGACGGTAGGAGTCATCAGTTGGGTGCGCAGTAGCAGCCCACGCCTCCTGACGTCACGCGGTCCCCAAGTTCGCTAAACCAAGCAGAGCTCCGTTAGTCCACAGATGGTATTTACCTTCGTAACAGTGTAAGAGTTTAATTTTTCTGTGCTGTGCCTTGGTGTGTTGTTCTGTCGCTGGTTGCTTTAACCACGACAAACACCGGAGGGACTTATACATGAAATGTCATCGTTTTCCAAAGAAAATTGGCATTAAATTAAAGTGAATTAATGCCTGTAAATGGGCTGATTCGTTTACTGTTGAAAATGCTCGTGTGTGCTCCGTACACTTCGACGACTCGGACTACATAAGGGACTTGAAGAGTGAGTTATTAAACCTTCCAATTAGACGTAACTTAAGGCATGACGCAGTACCACATTAATATTTGCCACTGAGTAGTAGGTAATGATTTAGTGTGTCAGTCCAGTAAAGATACACAGTTTTTCCAAGCCATTCCCGTGCCGTTTCTACTACAGCCTCCCTGTATGCCACCCATACTCTATCCGTGCCCTGAACCTGTTTATCGTATGTTGCTAAAACATTTCACTAATCATATCCACGTAATTCTGCCAAATTTCCTCATCCTGGTGGTTTTCTACTCTCATTCGCCTGCAGACTGATTTCACTTCGTCTAACCTATGCTTAGAGATACTTAGTTCACTACAGATCAGGTAGTGGTCTGTACTTTCAAAAAATCCCCAAAATATCCTCACATCCCTAACAGATTTCCAGAATTCACAGTCGATGATGATATAGTCTATTATGGATGTGGTGTCGCTACCCTCATATCTGTAGCGCTGAATAACCTTATGCTTGAAGAATGTGTTAGAAACGGCTAATCTCACACTAGCGTAGAAGTTCAATAAATGCTTCCCATTCCCGTTAGCTTCCATACCTTCGCCGCATCCTGACAGCTAGGTCATCGGCCCACGCAAGAAAACAGACATATAATAAGAGAATATAACTGAAAAGAAAAAGAGATAATTTAATTTAAAAACAATGTCATGTTTCGCTTTGAAAGAACATCATCAGATTTATCCAAACTCACACATATGCGGGGTGTATCTAAAGTATACAGACAGAAAATCAGGGATGCTCTTCGTGTTATATAAAGAACGATGGCGCTATCGGATTTCCGGCATTTTTTTCTTTTCGAGAAAATGAAATGAATATGTTACTTCCGGGCGTGAGATTCAAATTGACGAACTTGCCGTATTTGCTGTGCTAGGGCGCAAACCGCTGCCCACCACTGTGATTCAGGTATGGGAAGGGAAGAGGGTTGTATCATAGACGGAGACAGAGTTAATGCTCCGCGGGAATGCACAAGTTTCTTCGTTTCTTACAGCCAATATCCACAGTTTGTTCATTAGGCAGCCGTAATTCCACACACAGTAATTAAGACACATTTTTCACTCGAGGAATGCGCCCTATCATTTCTCCTGTCGCCAGGCTGAGTGGCTCAGTCGGTTGAGGCGCTGGCGTTCTGACCCAAACGTGGCAGGTTCGATCCTGGCTCAGTCCGGTGGTATTTGAAGATGCTCAGATACGTCAGCCTCGTGTTGATAGATTTACTGACACGTAAAAGAACTCCCGCGGATCAAAATTCCGGCACCTCGGCGTCTCCTAAAACCGTAAAAGTAGTTAGTGGGATGTAAAGCAAATAACATGATTATTATTTCTCCTGTCGTCTGTTGGTCTCAGTAAAGTTCTTTATTATTTAACATCCGCGAAGATGCATCACTGGGGGCGTGGTTAGCTCAGTGGCTTAGTTGCTGGCTTTACACCTGGAAGGCTGAGGTTCGAATCCCGGTCGATCCTGGTTTGAGATTTTCATCTCAAAAATAATGTGGTGTCCGGAAAGGGGTCAGATATTAAAACCCAAGTCAGAAAAGAATAAGTTAGCTCTGGTGCCTCCAGTGACCCCAGAAATAAATGGGATAAGCTGAAAAAATTTAGAAGATGCATCACTGTCACCACACGATCGTGCATTCCTTTACTCACAACACTGTAAATGGCATGAAATAAATTGAGCTCGATAACTGCAGTCGCTCAAGTGCGGCCATTATCCAGTAATCGGGAGATAGTGGGTTCGAGCCCCACTGCCGGCATCCCTGAAGATGGTTTTCCGTAGTTTCACATTTTCACACCAGGAAAATGCCGGGGCTGTACCTTAATTAAGGCCACGGCCGCTTCCTTCCAATTTCTAGGCCGTTCCTATCCCATCGTCGCCATAAGACCTATCTGTGTTGTAACGACGTAAAGCCACTAGTACTGGGCGAGTTGGCCGTGCGCGTAGAGGCGCGCGGCTGTGAGCTTGCATCCGGGAGATAGTAGGTTCGAATCCCACTATCGGCAGCCCTGAAGATGGTTTTCCGTGGTTTCCCATTTTCACACCAGGCAAATGGTGGGGCTGTACCTTAATTAAGGCCACGGCCGCTTCCTTCCAACTCCCAGGCCTTTCCCATCCCATCGTCGCCATAAGAGCTATCTGTGTCGGTGCGACGTAAAGCCCCTAGCAAGAAAAAAATAAAGCCACTAGCAAAAAAAAAAAAGAATGAAATAATGAATAAAAAACCCAATACGACCATTGCTTTGATTATAGTAAATATTCTCCCTTGTACTTCTATCTTCGCGTACGAGGAAAGTCCATGGATGTTAAATCGGCCGAGCGTGGAGGCCATTTAACTGGCCCCCTAAGGTCTATCCATCTCCATTGATAAGTGGTGCGTGATACGGCGAGTGAAATACGGTGGAGCGCCACTATGACACAAGCACATTCACTGCCGAATACCGAAGGGGAAATCTGCCAGTAATCCAGGCAGTGATTCTACCAAGAATCTGTAGCAATCCTCACCGTTCAGGCAAGGTGGAAGGACACACGGCCTGAGCAAGTAAATAGTCACAAACAATGTGGGCCCAAATATGGGCACTATACCGATGCTGAAATGAGCGCACTACTGTATCACGACGATTTTCTTCCGCCTATCCTGTGCTAAAATTTTCATTTCTACCTAATTGCTGCATCCTACATCTCCTCTAATCTGCTTGCCATATTCATACCTTGGTCTATCCCTAACGTTCTTACCACATACACTTCCCTCAAAAACTAACTGAACAAGTCCTGGGTGTCTAAAGACGTGTCCTATCATTGTATCTCTTCTTCATGACATATTTAGCCAAATCGATATCCTTGAGAACCTCGGAATGAGGAGAAAATAGCTAAGTTAGGAATGAATTCGATTGATTAGGCTGTGGGCACAAATCGGTTTAGGTGGTGGGTTTGTGTGGGGCAAATGGAGAGAATATGTTACCTAGAAGAATAATGGATTCGGTCATGAAGGGTAAGAGAAGTAGAAAAAGACCATGACGACGATGGTTAGACTCGGTTTCCAATGATTCAAATATAAGAGATAAACCAAGCCAGGCCACATAGCTAGTGGATGTGTTTAGTTCATTAACAAGGACTTACAGACTGAACATTGAAAGACATAAGAATCAACAATGAAAATATTTATTATTATAAAGTGTCAGGAAGGAATTCTGTTAGGTGGAAATGTAGTAAGCAGTTTGTCCTATGACGACGATTTGGACCTAATGGTCGACTGTATTTATAGCCTGCAATCTTGGAAATTGACGGTAGATGCAATGAGTATAAATTTCATCTATTTCTGATACTTCATGACAATCACTTTATTTAACATCCTTTCCAATCCCCAAAGCGTAAATTCACTGATATCATTGTTGTCCTCCAAAGTGACTCTGGTGTTGGCGAGCTTTACCGAAATATTTCCTTTTGTGTTGAGAAGATGGTCAAAACAGTCCTTCCATCTGTCCTATGATTGCCTAGGATTTGTTTAACTGAAAAAGATCAGCGAAGTTGAGTTATGAAAGGTTATCATTCCGAAGGACTCTGCAGGGTTGTTGCTGTCACTGCTGCAGTTAGCTAATTCATAGTCATCCGAACTGCCTTTTTTATGAGCTAGGCACGTCAAATTATATGCTATATTAAACTTCCAAAACACAAAAATATTTAGTTCAAAAACCCTACATGAATAGATCACAGTTGTATAACCAAAGCGGATATGATTCATAGAAGAGCACACAAGGCCGAGAGTAAAAAATTCTGTGTGCCCTGCCTGCTAACTGGATTAGGTTGACCGGTCATACGGGCACTGGGTAGGCTCATTGGACTACGTATGCTTAAAATGTCATATTAGAGTGCTGATCCACTAAAATGATTCGTATAGCTTTGTGTTAGAACCATCACAGTAAAGTAACAGAAAAATATTCACAGCATGGATTCCTACGGAATTGTGCGTACTTTCCGGTATAGGCCTTCTTCTTGTCAACGACTGCATATCAGCTTTCCACCCACTGCACCTGATGCTCGATTTCTGGGCTTACTGTGATTTGCCGGTGTGTTCAAGGTAATGAGAATGGAGTACACTCAGCTACGAGTAACAAAATGAAATGGCGTATGGCTTTTAGTGCCGGGAGTGTCCGAAGATAAGTTCGGCTCGCCAGGTGCAGGTGTATCTATTCGACACCCTTAGGTGACCTGCGCGTCGTGATGAGGATGAAATGATGATGAACACAGCACATACACCCAGCCCCCGTGCCATTGGAATTAACCAATTAAGGTTAAAATCCCCGACCCGGCCGGGAATCGAACCCGGGACCCTCTGAACCGAATGCCAGTACGCTGACCGTTCAGCCAACGTTGTTGTCCCACTCTTGGCCACACTAAATGAGGCTTTGTGTGATTTACCTTGTATCTCCGGGATATTACCGAGCTGGTACTTAAACATAGATCACAACCACTTACTTCTCAATTCTATCCCCTATTTATTATAAATACACTCGGAAAGAGACAGAAATGATCATAATGCTCATTAAGCATGTGGACTTCTTCATCAAAAATTCCCAAGCACTTTACGTGAAACAAAATGAACAACAACCACCGTTGTAGTTTTCAATGAAAACTTCGTTGCGTTTTGTTAACGCCATCTCCAGGAACTTTGATACAAATATTAAATGGGAAAGAGAGTGTTAATATTATTGTTTTGTGAAAAGCTTTGCGATCCGCCTCTGTGGTGTAGTGGTTAGTCTGATTAGCTGAAACCCCAGGAGGCCCAGGTATGATTCCCGGTTCTGCCACGAAATTTGAAAAGTGGTACGAAGTCTAGAACTGTGTCCACTCTGCCTCCGGAGGTTAACTGAGTAGAGGGGATCCGATTCCCACTTCAGCCATCCTCGAAGTGGTTTTCCGTGGTTTCCCACTTACCCTACAGGCAAATGCCCTGATGGTACCTAATTTACGACTACGGTTGCTTCCTTCCTATTCTTTGTTTATAGCTTCCAATCCTTCCATCCTCCTACAAGGCCTGAGTTTGGCATAGCAGGTGAGACCGCCTGGGCAGGTACTGGTCCTTTTCCCAGGTGTATTCCCCGACCACTAGTCTCACGCTCCACAGGCGGTAGAAGTGGAATCCGTCGCTGAGTCGGAGGGAAAAACCAACCCTGGACGGTAAACAGTTTAAGAAAGGGAAATAAAAGCATTGCGTCTTTTGTACAAGTGTTGCCCTGATTGCGAAATCGTTTTGCGTAGAAATTACCTGCTAACTTCGAATTGTTATCGTAAAACGGTAATCGAATTTGAGTTAAGGAGCAGAATTAAAAATTGAGAGAAATGTAGTTCACAGGGAAAACGTATCCACCGTTGATGTTCAAACTTCAGATTCCCAGATTGTGCGGATCACCAGTACTCTTATGAAAAATGAACGATCACGATTGGCTGCTAAGGTGGGTAAACAGGAGAGCGTACATTATTTCAGTATTCTTCGTAAAAATTGGCTCGTGAAATGTAGGTACAGAATAATACGGAAGTAAATGACGAATAGCTTTCTGACGTAACCTATAGACGGCTATCTGGGTGATGCGTTAGCCTTTGTCTTTCAATTAGTCCTTGTCCACAAGGAGGCGCAGCACCTTGCGTTGCTCTTATCACAGCCCTTAGTCCTGCAATGAGCTTAAAAATGAGACACGTCGTCAAACGGTAGTGGTTTAAACAAAAACCGCATTTCCTACAAACTTCAATACCAAACTACTCATCAACCCAGTACACTGCACCAGTAAATTGATTGCCCAAATGCTTAGCCTAACATCTAGCACTTCACCACATTCGGGCGATAGTCTTGTCTTAGTGTTGAATGACAATGAAGTAGGTAGGTAAATTAATTAATTTTATCCAGGATATAATAGTACGTAGTGAACGGCTCCTTGGCTGAACGGTCAGTTAACTGGCTTTCTGTTCAGAGGTTCCCATATTCGATTCAAGACCTGGTTGGGAATTTTGACTGCCTATGATTTATTTCTCTGGCTCTGGCAATGGGAGTTTGTGTTCACCAGAATACTAATAATAATGCTATTGTTTTAACACACCCATGCTGCAACAGCTCCGAAGGGCCTTTGCCTACCAAGCGACCGCTTCTCAACCTGAAGGCCTGCAGATTACGATGTGTCGTGTGGTCAGCACGACGGATCCTCTCGGCCGTTATTCTTGGCCATCTAGACTGGTACCGCCATCTAACTGTCAGATAGCTCTTCAATTGTAATCACGTAGGGTGAGTGGACCTCGAACCAGCCCTCAGATCCAGGTAAAAATCGCTGACCTGGCCGGGAATCGAACCCGCGTCCTCCGGGTAAGGGGCACCACGGGGCTGGCGCTATTGTTTTTACGTCCCACTAACTACTATAACGGTTTTCGGAGAAGCCGAGGTGCCATCATTTTTCCCACGCAAGTTCTTTTACGTGCCAGTATTCAAAACCTTCCCTGGCGAATTGTTATTATTCGATTGGTGGTCTCATGCTGGTCTTAAGTCACATGCAAATTCAGCGATATTGTAGTGCAAAGCCCATTTGAATTCGCCCGCGAAGTAATCTGATTGGCTAACTTTAGAAGCTTAGGCCTACAAAATAACAACGGTTCGAAAAACCGAATGATCCCTTTCAAATTATTTATCAATATGAAAACACCCCTACGCTCATACTCCCAATTAGGGTTGTTTCCGATCATCCTGTATAAAGTATACCTACGTCAGAGAGATGCTATGAACTGAACAAAGCTGACCAATTAGATTTCGGTGAGACCTGATGCCGTATTTGAGTATTATTCTGCTGAAATGAAATGAAATGGCGTATGGCTTTTAGTGCCGGGAGTGTCAGAGGACATGTTCGGCTCTCCAGGTGCAGGTCTTTTGATGTGACTCCGGTAGGCGACCTGCGCGTCGTAATGGGCGTGAAATGATGATGAAGACAACACATACACCCAGCCAATGTGTCAGCGAAATTAACCAATGATGGTTAAAATTCCTGACCCTGCCGGGAATTGAACCCGGGATCCCTGTGACCAAATGCCAGCACGCTAACCATTTAGCCATGGAGCAGGACATTATTCTACTTGATCTAAAATATGAAGGCCTAATTTGATGAATTTACGGTAGAGAAAGGTATACAATTGTATTGTATTCAAAATGATAAATGTTTAGCTTGTACAGCACTGAGTTAGAGAAAAAGTCAATATACACTATTCAAACAGTCAGGAAATTATTATTTAGCTTTACGGTATAAGTTTCTCTTAACTATTGAATGTTTATACAAATGTGGACTCCTAATAATTTCGTGTGGCTATTTCTTGCCGAGTGCAGCCCTTGTAAGGCAGACCCTCCGATGAGGGTGGGTAGCATCTGTCATGTATAGATAACTGCGTGTTATTGTGGTGGAGGATACTGTTATGTGCGGTGTGCGAGTTGCACAAACCCCCAGCCCTCGGGCCACTGGAATCAACCAATGAAGGTTAAAATCCCCGACCCGTCCGGGAATCGAACCCGGGACCCTCTGAATCGAATACCAGTACGCTGACCATTCAGTCAACGAGTCGGACATGTGGACTCCTGAACGGATGGCTGTAGTCTTTGCTGGAGTAGAATGTTGATACCCTTTATGTTATCACATTAATATATTAATTTAAATCTCGCTATCAATTTAGAAAATTAGCTTATAAAGTTACCATCAACCATATTTCGCCGGTACTTGTGTTACGATTACTTAGACCTGTGTGAACAACCGAACAAACTAGAGCTGCGAGACGTGTCGATAACTTGTAGAGGACATGACATCTCATGAGAGAGTGAGCTGTAAGTGTAAACATGTTGCGACAGTTCAGCCAGTGACCTCTTGTACCGATCAAACGTTGTGTGATTTTCCGTGTAATTTGGTGGACGAAGAGGCGAAACAATGGAATTAAGTCAAATGATTGATATTTGAGTTTAAAGGTTCTCCAGAGGGAATGAGTACACGACATTTAACATTAATAATTTTGAAGTACCAGGAATGAGTCTCCGTGGCTCAGGCATAAGCGCGTTGGTCTATCACAGCTTGGTTGTCCGACTCCATGGCTAAATGGTTACTGTGCTGGCCTTTGATCACAGGGGTCCCGGGTTCGATTCCCGGCAGGGTCGGGAATTGGTTAATTTCCCTGGCACGGGGGCTAGGTGTATGTGTTGTCTTCATCATCATTTCATCCTCATCACGACGCGCAGATCGCCTACTGGGTTCAAATCGACAGACCTGCACCTGGCGAACCGAACCCGTCCTGGGATCTTCCGGCACTAAATGCCATACGCCATTTCATTTACCGCTGGGTTCCGAGCTTCAAATCCCGGCCACTCGATGTGAGATTTGTGCTAGACAACACTGAGGCAGGGCAGGTTTTTTTTCCTGGTATCCTGGTTTTCCCTGTCAACATTCATTCCAGCAACCCTCTCCGATTTCATTTCATCTGTGCGACAGGCTTCTGCAGCCGGCACAATTCCTGTCATCGCCGCTAGATAGGGGCTTCATTCATTCCATCCCTGACCCAGTCGAATGACTGGAGACAGGATGTGGATTTTCAATTCTGAAGTCCCAAGTAGGGCTCCCTGGCTGAATAATCACAGTCGAGGCCTTTGCGTCAGAGGGTCGCGGGTTCTATTCCCGCTCGGGCCGGGGATTTTAATCTATTGTGGTTAATTCCTCTAATGAGTAAGTGGCTGCGCGATTTGAGTCACATAGCTGTCAGCTTGCATTCAGGAGATAGTGAGTTCTAACCCCACTGGCAGCAACCCTGAAGTAGGTTTTCCGTCGTTTCCCATTTTCACACCAGGAAAATACTGGGACTGTGCTTCAATTAAGACCCACTCCCAATCCCTTCCTGTCTCATCGTCGCCATAATATTTATCTGTGTCGGTGCGACGTAAGGCAAATTGTAAAGAAAAAAGGAAGTAAATTACTCTGCCAATTGGACTGTGTGTTTGTGTTTACTTTATACTCACTCAACACATCACATGACCAATGACCACAAAAACACGTAATATTGAATACATCCCCCTAATGTACGTAGCGTTGGTGTCAGGAATGGTATTCTCCAGTAAAACAGGGCAAAGTCCACTTGTGAGACATAGTTCACACGCGTGACGACCAGGCTGTGAGAAAAGTGGTTATTTTTTATTTCGTATGGCTATTTCTAGCCGGGTGCAGCCCTTGTAAAGCAGACCCTCCGATGAGGGTGGGCGGCATCTGCCATGTGTAGGTAATTGCGTGTTATTGTGGTGGAGGATAGTGTTATGTGTGGTGTGTGAGTTTCAGGGGTGTTGGGGACAGTGCAAACACCCAGCCCCCGGGCCATTGGAATTAAGGTTAAAATCCCCGACCCGGCCGGAAATCGAAACCGGGACCCTCTGAACCGAAGGCCAGTATGCTGACCATTCAGCCAACGAGTCGGACAGAAAAGTGGTAGAAAATAAGAATTCTGAAATCTCAGAATCAAGCACCAGAAGGGACTCATTTAGTTTGGATGTATTTAACAATGACAGTAATCTAGAATAAATTGCTAGTATTGATGATGAAAATGTGAACTATCTGACAGCTTGTTTTGTTCTGAGTTATTTACTAATCCGCATAATTTTGATTATTTGCTCTTGGGACTAGGATATTTGGCACTTGACTTGAAATTAGGAACATGCTAGTGTTTTGCCATTTTTTTTTACATCGCACTGACACAGACAGGCTTTATGGGGACGATGGGATAGGAAAAAGCTACGATTGAGAAATATGTAACCTTGGCTCCGGCATTTTACTAGCCGTGAAAAATGGAAGTCAAGGAAAACCATCTGCAGGACAGCCGACAGTGAGATCCAAACCCACAATTTCCTGAATGCTAGCTCACAGGTACGTCACCCGAACCGGGGGGTCATTTTGTTGGGTTAAATCCCAGTTGTGTCTTAGCATATTCATAGGAGAGTTATTGTCAGCACCGGGATTCAAACCCGTATTCTCATAAGAGAATACCTTTCCCTCTGCGATTGGTTGAGACAGTTGGTAAAAGTTTACGTATACGCAGCTGTGTAAACTTACTCCTCTCAATATCCGCGTGAGAAAATAACATGGGTTTCAATGTACACACGAATGAAAGAAAAGCGTTCCCATATACCAACTCGTTTACTCTGATAACATTAGCAGAAGATCTATGAAAACCTGATGATAAAGCAGAATTGCTTGTAAAGATCTGGAAGTAGGAAATAAAAAGGAAAGCATTGATTACTTCCTATAGCCTGTGTCAAATGGAAAGCTGTATTCCTTGTGGTCGTTTTATTGAAGTAAAAATAGATTGGACATGTATTTACCAAAATAAAATTTCCATAGAGTCCAACACATTGAGTGGAGGGATAACGCGACAAAATGGCAACCGTTTGGTTGTACAGGTCTAAGTATCTTCTCGAGGACAAGACACATCCCATTAGACGTACACTATGGATTAGTTATAGCGTAAGACTTCACCCTTTAAATTTAGCGGAACTTCTCATCCTTACAACTGTGAATTATCATTACCCATGGTCTCTTTTCATAAATATAATTTGTATATTCTTTTCAGTTCGCCTCTGTGGTGTAGTAGTTAGTGTGAGTAGCTGCCACCTTCGGAGGCCCGGGTCCGATTCTCGACTCTGCCACGAAATTTGAAATGTAGTAAAAGGCCTGGAACGGAATCCACTCATACTCGAGAGATCAAATGGGTAGAGCGGCGTTCGATTACCATCTTAGCCATTCTCGAAGTGGTTTTCCGTGGTTTCCTACGTCTCCTCCAGGCAAATGTCGGGATGGAACCTAACTAAACCACGGCCGCTTTCTTCCCTCTTCCTTCTCCATCTCTTCCGATCGTCCCATCACCCCCACAAGGCCCCTGTTCAGCATAGCAGATCTGGCCTCCTGGGTGAGGTACTGGCCCTCCTCTCCAGTTGTATCCCCGACCCAATGTCTCAAGCTCCAGAACACTGTCGTTGAGGCGGTAGAGGTGAGATATCTCGCTGAGATCGAGGCGAAAAACAACCCTACACGGTGATCCTATTAAGAAAGAAGGAAAGAAAGGTATTCTTTTCATATCGTGTTAAATTTACTCAGTTTGGTCAAAATTATTCATGTTACTCTTCCTACCACTGAAATAATAATATACTGAGCTTCTACCATTGCATACGTTCTTCTTCCTAAACTTCATATTTAGTAATCTTACCGCCTGCCACGCGGTCTAGGTGTAGATTGCCTGCCTCTCATCCGGAAGCACCGGGGTCGATACCCGGCCAGGGCAGGGATTTTTACCTGGACCTGAGGGTCTGTTCAAGATCCACTCATCCTAGGTGGTTATAATAATTTAGAAGCTATCTGACGATGAGGTGGCGACCACGGTCTAGAAACCTAAGAACAAGGGCCGAGAGGATTCGTTGCACTGACCAAGCGTTACATCGTAATCTGCAGGCCTTCGGCCCGAGGTGCGGTCACTTGGTAGGCCAAGGCCCATTAGGGCTCTAGCACCATTGGGGTGGGGGTACTACTATATAGGATTAATGTCATAAATAATGTTATACGAACGGATGTAATTAAGGGTTTCAAAAATGCTGGGAATGCAACAGATGCTAAGTGTTCTTTATAATCCCCATGCAATTGAATATTCATAATGGTTGCGGATGTAAATTGAAATTAATTAATTTCCTGTGGCTATTTCTAGCCGGGTACAGCCCTTGTAAGGCAGACCCTCCTATGAGGAGGGCGGCATCTGCCATATATAGGTAACTGCTTGTTATTGTGGTGGAGGATAGTGTTAAGTGTGGTGTGTGAGCTGCAGGAGTTTTGGGGACAGCACAAACACCCATCCCCCGAGCCATTGGAATAAACCAACGAAAGTGAAAATCCCCGACCCGGCCGGGAATCAAACCCGGGACCCTCAAAACTGAAGGCCAGTACGCTGACCATTCAGCCAGCGAGTCGGACTGTACATTGAAGAATCGCATTCTTTAATATGAATGAATTAAATTTTGTTAATGGCAGTCAACTTAACGCACGTATTTTTTCATGTAGCCTACTACTGCTCAGCTTACCGAAGATTGATTCTATGTAGTCATTCTTTCACTAAACAGACAACGTGAGTTCGATACCAAACTAATGGAGTACAAAAATCGATTCTCTATCGTGAAGGCAAGTCAAAACTTACTTTGCATTTCAATCACTTTTCCGTGGACTTGAAGAATTCAATCAACGTAACAATAGTCATTTTTCGTAACCTCTTATTCCACAATATTATATAATCGAGGGCTATGATAAAAGCCTCTATCCACAAAGGAGTGAGGCTGAGTTGTAGTTAATCGCAGCCCCTTTTCAATGTTTGTTTAGAGCATGTGGTAAAGGAAACCAAAGAGGAACTTGGAACATGAATCATAATTCAAGGAAAAGAATTCAGAACCCTGAGATTTGCTCATGATACTGTAATTTTATCACAGTCCGCAGAGTATCTGACGAATTTGGTGAAGGTGAAAGTCTTAGAGAAGGAGTGAAAGAAATGAAAACCTACAACCTGTTTTCCAGTCTTTGACCGGGTCAGGGATGTAACGAATGAATCATATATAGGTTGTTATTACGATGGGGTCGCCACTCCCAAAGTGATTTATATTAACGAGTGATAGATGCTATGAAATGAGAATGGGGAGTGTTGCTGGAATGAAAGATGACAGGGAAAACCGGAGTACCCGGAGAAAAACCTGTCCCGCCTCCGCTTTGTCCAGCACAAATCTCACATGGAGTGACCGGGATTTGAACCACGGTATCCAGCGGTGAGAAGCCGACGCGCTGCCGTCTGAGCCACGGAGGCTCTTAGAGAAGGAGTATGAGATGTAAATAAATACATCCCGAACAATCTTAATAGAATGGAGTCGAACGAAGTCAGTTGATGCTTGAAATATTAGATCAGGAGATATATGGATATTTTTACTTGGGTAGTTGAATAACGTTGGTAGAAGTAAGGAAGACATTAAGTACTGACTAGCATACGTAGGAAATTTGCTCCGAATGAACATCGATAGGGCTATGCATATGAGATATATGTTTTCGAAGACTTTTCTGGGAAAGACAACATTATATTGAATTTTATTTTATAATTGTTAAGTTTTTCATTCTGCCAGAAGTACTTTTGATTAAATAAAGCTATAAACTACCTGAAGAAAGCTCGCGGCTGCGCGCACCTAACCGCACGGCCAACTCGCTCGGTTGTAAAAGAAAAAGTATGGTAACAGAATTACACCTCAGAAGAGGAATAACGTTATTAAAATAGAATGGCGTGTTTCATTCCTGAATGTACATCATAATATTCAATACAATCACACTAAAATATTTAGAAATGAATATTGGTAACGGTTATGTTTATGTTAATTTCTGTTTAAGTCTTAGAAACCTGATAATTGGATCTTATCTTAACGTAGTCTTCCCTTCTTTTTACTCTAGCATAGAATCCAAGTTGTTGCAATACCGTTACTCTGTCGTTAACCGTAAACTTTCCACCATGCCAAGCGCCCCCCCACCCACCCACCATGGCTATATCATTGACGCGCTGTTTTCTTTTTAGCGCTTCCCTTATTATTATTATTATTATTATTATTATTATTATTATTATTATTATTATTATTATTATTATTATGCATTTGAAATTACATTTATGTTAATCATTTGATTATGCAAAGAATTAATTGAATTAAAATGTATACTGTACGACATTATTTTTATTGATAAATGATGAGCTACTAAAAAGGTCTATAGTGGAATATGGACAATAACTATTGCAGAGAGGAGGGCAATTGAAGCTTTTGAAATGTGGTGTTACAGAACAATCTTGAAGGTCAGATGGGTGGATTGGATAGCAAATTAAGAGATGATGAATTGAGTTGGTGAGAGGAAACCGATTTGGCGAAATTTGGCCAGAAATAGGGATAAGCTGACATATCTTGAGACACCCAGGACTTGTTCACTTAGTTGTTGAGGGAAGTGTAGGCGGTAAGAGAAGTAGACCAAGGCTGGGTATGACAAAGGGATTAGTACAGATGTGGGTTGTAGGTAGTAGTGACGTAGAAATGAAAAGATTGGCACCGTATAGAGAGGTATGGAAAGCTCAATCAAACCAGTCTATGTGTCCGGCTCCATGGCTAAATGGTTAGCGTGCTGGCCTTTGGTTACAGGGGTCCCGGGTTCGATTCCCGGCAGGGTCGGGAATTTTAACCATCATTGGTTAATTTCGCTGACACGGGGGCTGGGTGTATGTCCCGTCTTCATCATCATTTCATCCTCATCACGACGCGCAGGTCGCCTACGGGTGTCAAATAAAAAGACCTGCAGCTGGCGAGCCGAACATGTCCTCGGACACTCCCGGCACCAAAAGCCATACGCCATTTCATTTACCAGTCTATGTACTGACGAACAAAACAACACCGTCAAGGATACATGCCAGTTTAAAATTCACTGATAAGTTTATAATTGGCTTTGAGAACGTGTCAATGTAGGCCTGGATCTAATTTTTTTAACTTAATAGTGCATTGACAGGTTGTTTGTATTCATATTTCACCAATAACTTCATAAATAATAGAATCAAGTGCATCTCATTAATGTTAGGTGTTTAATATGAATGAATATACAGAAAAATCACATTGCCCTACTCAAGTAATCACATTCGACTCTCTAATGATACCATATAGCTGATATAGCTAACGCTCCCAGTAACACTTTACCCATAATAAGCTTTTAGTACATTGCACCAGTGGTACAGCAAGTAAATACGAAAACTGTCAGTCACAGGAATCTTGAATAACATGATCTCATAAAACGCACTCTCTCAATTAGATCGCTTGGTTTATTCGGAATGTGAAACTGTTACGAATAGACTTTTGGATCATCCTCTACTTTCTCCTACAGAATAATCCAGTACATCGATTTCAGGAGATATGTCAGATGTCATTCTAAAAGTTTTGTCAGTCCAAGTGTGTACCTATTCGAAGAGCACGATGAGAGATACTTCGTGTCTCGTTCTTTGAAATTACAGCCTTATGCATTTTATAATTCTGGCAACACAGTATCTATAGCCCTCGAAATAAATCTATCATCTCCAACAAAGAGAACTCGTTTGAAAAGCATGACGGAACGAGCGACTTCTTTCCATTTTTGTAGAATGACTCATGTACAGCTCACAGTTGCAATCTATTTCCATACTTAACGGTGCATTCAAAGGTCGCCCACTTTCAACTTTGTGTGCTTCAACGGCTAACGTATTCACCGATGATATCTTATCAGATTATTACTTAAAAGTCCGGCTCCATGGCTAAATGGTTAGCGTGCTGGCCTTTGGTCAGAGGAGTCCCGGGTTCGATTCGCGGCGGTGTCGGGAATTTTAACCATGATTGGTTAATTCCGCTGACACCGGGGCTGGGTGTATGTGTCGTCTTCATCATCATTTCATCTTAATCACGACGAGCAGGTCGCCTACGGGGGTCAAATCAAAAGACCTGCACCTGGCGAGCCGAACTTGTCCTCGGACACTCCCGGCACTAAAAGCCATACGCCATTTCATTTCATTTCATCACTTAAAAGTTTAGTTTAGCTACAGATTGTGCACACCCTGTCTGATATAGGTAGGGGTAGGTCCAAATGGGAGAGGTGTGATGGGGGAAATTCCCACTTCCCTCTAATGGTCAGATGAAAAAAGAAAACGAAATGTCAGGCTGAGTGGCTCAGACGGTTGAGACGCTGGCCTTCTGAGCCCAACTCGGCAGGTTCTATCCTGGCTCAGTCCGGTGGTATTTGAAGGTGGTCAAATACGTCTGACTCGTGTCGGTACATTTACTGGCAAGTAAAAGAACTCCTGAGGGACAAAATTCCGGCATCTCAGCGTCTCCGAAAACTCTAAACGTAGTTAGTGGGACGTAAAGCAAATAACATTATTAAAAAACGAAATATTCTAAATCTACAGAACTTTTAAAAAAAGGGTTCATCACTGTCTAGGGCGATATGATAATATACTAGCAGCCACGATATATTGCCAGCTATGTATAATTTACATTGCATTGTGACGTTAGAAAATGAAATGACAATACGTACGCCTGTCGCCTGTTTAGCATAAATGGCAAGAGTTACCCTGTTTCGTAAAAACATGGACACCTCGACCTTCAGGAGGAAGTGAGACAGAATGCAAATTTTCAAAGCCCCAACTCCTGGTGGGAGAGGGTGGTGAACGACGGGGGAAATATCACCACCACCTAAGAGACGTAGCGAGCTACTCTTAGCATCGTAATTAGGTGTGCTCCCATTGAACATACGGCCGCGAAATTTGGGTAACGTAGCTGTGAGTTTGAATCCGGGAGATAGTGGGTTCGAACTCCAGTGTCGGCAGCCCTGAAAATGTTCTTCCGTTGTTCCCCATTTTCCACCAGGCTAATACCAAGGATGTACCTTAACTACTGCCACGGCCGCTTCCTTACCACTCCTAGCCGTTTCCTATCCCATTGTCGCAGTAAGAGATGTCGGTGCGAGTAAAACAAATTGTAAAGAAAAACTATGCTCTGTTATTGTGGTTCCGTCCTTTCGGAGAAAATATGTAAACTGAAATGTACGAGTCGGTTTTTTGAGTATCATTGGCAAATTGCAGGTCATAAAATGGTACGTTAAAATGCAAATTGTCTATATTAATATGGCAACAACCGGACGAGTTGGCCGTGCGCGTAGAGGCGCGCGGCTGTGAGCTTGCATCCGGGAGATAGTAGGTTCGAATCCCACTATCGGCAGCCCTGAAAATGGTTTTCCGTGGTTTCCCATTTTCACACCAGGCAAATGCTGGGGCTGTACCTTAATTAAGGCCACGGCCGCTTCCTTCCAACTCCTAGGCCTTTCCTATCCATTTGTCGCCATAAGACCTATCTGTGTCGGCGCGACGTAAAGCCCCTAGCAAATAAAAAAGAAAAGAATATGGCAACTGCCTATTTTCTAAGCCATTGTTATTTCCTAATCTTTACTGGAATTTTTCTGTTTGCCCTGAGTTTTTTATAAGCATATATAAATTGAAATGGTTACTTTAAAAACTCGTATTTTTGTCAAGTAGCCTGTCTATTGAAGGCGGTTGCAAGCACATGGCCAACGATGGCGTGTTTTTATGCCGGGGCTGCTAAATCGGTTTGAAGGAAAGCAAGCACTATGATCGACGAAGCCCGAAGCTAGTAATGCTAACCACTACACTAGAAGGCAGTCAATTAGGATCTAAACCATTGTCAACTTAATTGTATGGTTACAGATCGACTTGAGTTTTAGAAAATGTATGTTGTGAGGCCGTACTAGTTACAAAACCTTTTAAAACGCAACCCCTCTCATAATATAATAGGCTACGTAAGAGGGGGCTACCCCAGACAACCTTTATCTACTTAAATCTCCCTACTTCCCTTGCGACGGTCCTATGGTATTTCTTGTTTCTAGAGAGGGACAGCTTATTACTAGAGTGCTGACTTCTTGCCATAGTGACTAGGGATTACAGTACATGCGAGATTATTGTTGCTACGTGTTTAACGTCGCAATAACAACTGCAATTTTGTCGACGATGAGGAAGGAGAGGGCCAGTACTGGGAAGGTAATGACCGTCGACTTAATTAAGATACATGGTGTAAGAATAGGAAACCACGGGAAACCAGTTTTATTAGTGTCCAGGGTGAGGCCCGAACCCACCTTTTCCCGAAAGCAGGAACGTGTGATATTTTGGAAACGGACAGTCACGTCTCTATGGTTCCGATTCCACATAAAACTATTACTTCCATGACTTCCATGTCGTAAAACTGCAAGTTCGTTTGCTCTCATTATTTGTATCCATTACGGTATTTTATTTCTTTTTCTTTTTTTCGAGATTCTAAATGGCGCAAAATGTAGTTTAGAATATAGATTAAGATATGTCTGTTTTCTGCAAATGCAAATATTTTAAAGGTGTTCTTAAAAATGTATTTCAAAATTTAAAAAGAACACGAACAAATTCATAGGTCTCCATACTCGAAGGAAATTATTTTTAACCTTCGATTATGTTTGTTTTTAGGTTTGAATTTGAAGACTCACTAACAGTAGCAATTCTGTTTAATAGTACTGAAGAAGATTAAAACAAGCCTCGTATATATCGTCTTACTAGGGTGTTAGTCTACTTAATTAAATTATGAGGTGTAATTTGATATTTCAAATTTCACAGTTTATTTTCAATACACTTTGGTGGTCTCTTCGTGTCTAAAATGGTTAGACATCAGCCTTTTACGCTGGTCCTGGATGTGCTGGATGTAAAAGAAGTCGGACAGGCTTTCACTGGAATCTCCCTTTTTTCCTATGGCTAGTGATGCTCCATTCATTCATTAATCATCGCCTCGGAAGTGTATGATAAGTCTCCCCAGCCGGCGTGTTCAACTTCCTCGATGTTAAGTAAGACTTCCTCGCCCAATCTGGTACTTCACTTAGTTAGTGGTAGAGTGTACGGCACTGTATCCTAAGATCGCGAGTTCATAACCAACGGAGGTAGCTGATTTCTCCTCTTCCTCCTGGCATTCTTAGCACCTTATCTGGGGTCTGTCTTCTTATATTCGCCTCCATTTTACTCGTTCCCCAACGTCTATATGACCTGCAACTCAAAGGCCGTTTTCTAGGTCGGCTTCTAGGGCGTTCTTCATCAGGGCTGAGTGTAAGTGCTCGCTTCGCTATTGTTTCTGCGTCAGCTCTGGCCATGTGACCATACTACCTAATGTTGCCTCTCTCAATTTGTCGGGAATCGGGGGAGCTCTAAGAGTGTTCTTGACCTCTTTGTTCTTAGTGTGGTCTAGTCGCGTGACTCCCGACGTCCATCTAAGTATGCGCATCTCCGTTACGTGCAGGATCTGCTCGTGTCTCTTTGTCGCTGGCAAACATTCCACCCCATACAGTATCACTGGTTGAATGACTGTGCGCTAGATCATCGATTTGAGACACAGCTGAATCTTCCAATCACAAAGAACGCCGCACGTGACCGGGCGCCACTCCAACCAGGCAGTGTTAACTCGTGCTCGAGCGTCTACAAATATGTCACCATCAGAGGTCATGCGGGAGCCAAGGTAACAGAACACAGAATCTTCGGTGGTGGGATGTCGTCGACCAAAATTGTTCCATTTATTTGGGTGCCGCACTCCAGATATTCTGTTTGTTCTAGGTTTAGCCGCAATACAAACGTTTCCAGCCTTGTTTTCCACAAGCATATTTCTCGAGTGGTTAGCCAGCATAGAGAAGGGTCCATGGATGTGGTATTTGCAGGTTTTCGGTTACTCTGCCACGCAGAGTATGTACAGGGGTGGTGACAGAGTGAATCCTTGGAGAACTCCCACTCGAATTACAAATGGTGATGTAACGCCAGCTGAAAAGCGGACGGAGCTTGTAGAGTTGTTGTTGAGGAGCTGAACCCAACGGACCTATTGCTCTGGGACACCATGTGTACGGAGTGAATACCAGATGAGTCCATGGGGGACTCAGTCAAATCGTTTTTATAAATATAGAGAGGCCATATGGACCGTTCTTCTCTTCACTCTTTACCTTTCTGCCAGCAACCGGACAATATGGATAGTAGCCTATCTGGTTTTCTGCAGCCCTTAACGAAGCCACATTAGTTTGATGAGACAGTAATGATGAATCTAGACGTGCATCAATAACCCGCTCAAAATTTTTCATTTTGTGGCAGAAGAGACGAATTAGGACATAGTTTGCGCAGATAGTATCATCACCCTCGCCTTTCCAGATTGACACGGTGATACCGGTCTTCCAGGGGGATAGTATACCACTGTCTCCAATGCATTTGTTGAAGAATTTTGGTAGAAAATTTGTCCCAAATTGCCCGTCTCCTTCCAAACTTCAACAAGGATATCATCAGGTCTAGTTGCTTTACTGTTTTTCATTGCCTGGATGGCAACTGCAACCTTGGCAGGCATGAAGGGTGGAACAACTCTCTGCACTGAATTGGCTGGGGGATAGTTGTATGTGATGACTCCTGATTACAAATGACATTACAGTGTTCATGTCAGCGTTTAAGTATATCCGCTTGGTTTCAAAGGAGCTATCCATGTTCGTCCTTGGTGTCGATGGCATGACAAATACCTTCCGTGGAACGATGACGAAATATGGAGATCCTAAAGATAGCATTGCTCTTCTGGGTTGATCTAATCGTTTATAGAAGTCACGAAAGTGATCACCCTTATCGGTCGCTACTGTTCGTTTGGTGACAGATCTGAGTTCCCTATATCGGAGCAGATCGGTGTCAGTTGGGGCTTCGTCCAATCATGGTCCCATTGTTGATCATCGCAAATCGGGCAATTTGGCCTCGCTTCTTCAATCTTCTCCATTGTTGGGCAGGAAGCCTTCGCACATTTCTCACGCAGATCGAATGACGTCGAATTTTTGAAAACTAAAAAAAACAAGAAAATAAGAAGTGCGTCTCGGTACTCCATGTCGTGGGTAACTACAGTTTTAATTTTTGTTCTGTTTCTGCTTTTTGTTTTACATCGCACCGACTTAGATAGGTCTTATGGTAACGATCGAATATGACAGGCCTAAGATTATGAAGGAAGCGACTGTGGCCTCAATTAAGGTACTGCCCCAGCAGTTGCTTGATGTGAAAATAGGAAACCACGGAAACCCATCTTCAGGGTTACCGACAGTGGGATCAAAACCATTATCTCCCGAATCATAGGTAATATTGGACTGCGTAGCCATCTCGAAGGGTACTATGAATGTCCTCATCTGTCCTAAAGAGTGGATTTATCATCATATGCCCCCACGTATACTGTAGGAAATTACTGGGATAATAATTGACCGCAAAAGTTGGGATATCGGTTCTAAACTAAGGATAACGAAGTTACAGAAACAATCGGTTTCTTCGACACTGTGAGTATACGGATTATCAAAACAACTTCCTGTAAACAGGTGCAAGAATTCTCCTAGCCACTAAAGTATAGTATAGACAACTCGACATTCTATAGTGTGTTCGACGAGTAGAGAAACCCTTCCCATCCAATGTTTGAGGCAGTTTAGGGACGGAGGTTGAAGATGAATTATCTTCAAGACACTTTTACAGCCACAGGAAGTCTAACTACTGCCTCTCCTACTTACCTTGAGTCCTCGGCTTTCATGATCCTTTCTTGCGAGCGAAGCCACCAGAGCCGCGAGTACAGCCACGTCACATGTTCCGTGTATCTCTACGCACAGATAAATCTCACAAAAGCATTCTGAGCACACTGTAATTTCCTTGCCCATTCTACTACACAGTTAATACAAGCTTCTTTTTCTTTTTGGTCTTTTTTGGTTACCTGAGGTCAGCCCTATGTGTGGCATTTACTATTCACCATTGCGTGTTTCTAAGAGGGGATTGTACCATAGTGTGGTATGTTGTATGTAAGTGAATACGTGCATTAAGACTATCACAAACACCCATTCTCCGTGCTAGAGCAATAAACCAAACACGGTTAAAATTCCCGGTGCGACCGGAACACTGACCGTTCAGGCAAGAAACTGTTAATAAATATAGACATATCTGTATTACGTTGAAAACGGTTGCCATCATTTCGAAGATCCTAACATCTGACCGCTGACCTAAGCAGCTTACAGTATTATATCTTACGGATACTTACTGACAGTAATAAGATACTGGAACGGAGTTTAAACACCAGTATTAGATTTATATTTAAGTTGAGATATAATTTTCATATTTCAACTTATTATAGGGAGTTTTCGTGGTTTCGTGTTACTATCGTCGCAGATTCCATGTCTTGTCGCTTCTGCACGACGTTTTTTATTTACCAGGTTAGTGTACCGAATTAACTCTCTTCAAACTTGAAATACCCCTCCTGGTATTTTAACCAAGATACACGATCTTGCCTTCTCACTAACTAAATGTCTCAGTCACTCAAGGACTTACAACTGCTGCTAGACTGTGGAATACACTAGTTGCCAACATTAGAGATTTGCGATTTGGCAGACAATTTAAGATGGATTGCTTCCAGCTGTCCTTTTTTATGAGAGAAGTGTGGATGAGTACATGCATGAGCATAATTGCCTAAAAATGAGAAATATATTTGCTAGTTATAGGTTTTTACTACATATTCTTCTTTCATTATTACTATTGTTACTTTTATAATTGTAATCTTAATTTATATTGTCATGTTGTACATTCTATAATTATTTTTATTATCTTTCTCTATCCATGTATGCTATTGATACTACTATATTATTTCATTTTTTCATGGTTCCTTGTAATTTTTACAACTTTTAATACACAATTTTGTAATTTTAATGATGTGGTTAAGTTTAAGTGAGGGCCTGGAGCCGTAACATATTCACGAATAAAGACGAATTACTTACTTGCTTATATAAAGCCGTATGGTACTTCATGTTATCGTTGTCGTTTTGTAGAAGAGGTTTAGAACATCGTTATCTACTGTCTCGTGCACGAGTGAAGGCCGTCTGATAAGTTCTGTAGTATGCTTACTCAAGTGCGGACTTGTACGTCCTTGGATTGATAATTAAGAGAGGAATGGCCCGTAGTTGTACAGTAGGCCTCGCCATCAGATAGCTCCTCAATTCTAATCACGTAGGCTGAGTGGAACTTGAACCAGCCCTCAGGTACAGGTAAAAATCCCTGACCTTGCTGGGAAGCGAACCCGCGGCCACCGGGTAAGAGGTAGGCTCGCTACCCCTACACCACGTTGCCGGCTATGGAGAGCTCAGGGGGAGCAAATATTGTAGCAGGTTTTGGACGCGTTGATAGAGAACTTCTTATTTTTATTTATAATTATTTCCTTGCATTCATCCCACATGTCTGAGGTCAAATGTAATGCAGATTAAGCCTACTTTTGTGGCCAGATGCACTTCCGTACACCAATCATACAGTAGAGCGATTTATTCTCCATTGCTATTTACTGCGGTGGTTAGTAGTGCGATATAGTGTGTGTAAATGA